>NC_142931.1:22284394-22309394 GCF_046866305.1 Octopus bimaculoides | reverse complement strand
TTTCAAAGTGTTTACGGTATCATAGTGAGGATCTGATCAAAGACTTTGCGAAAAGAAAAACGCAGGAGAAAACTTCTCAAATATAAATAAAGTGCAAATATAGAAAAATAAACATTTGTTTCCCATCTTACTGTTAGTTTTGGTTCATTTTGAAAATTAAAATTTATTTTATGGTTTAGTATTGTTTACATTTTGAATTACATATATGGGGGCACCAAAATCCTTTAAGTGTTTCGGGCCTCTATGGGCCTTAATCCAGCCCCAAAGGAACTGACATGGGGGAGTTGTGCTGTTCTGAGTATTAGAAAGTATTGGCAATGCAAATTAAAGGAAATAACTAAAAATACCATGTTGCAAACAGTTTTCTAAGCGCCGTCTTGTACTATGGTATTGGCTAAGTTCTTACATATAAAGCCAACATATATTAATTTTAGCCAAGTTAATCAATACACCTATACATATCCATGTATACATACATATAAGTATTTATATGTATAAATTAATTTTGTTTCTTTGTTGTCAGTCTGCTTTTACATGCTGGTATGGATCAGATGAAAACTTATCAAGGTAGTATTTCCCAGCCAGACACCCTTCCTATCATTAACTCCTACCTGTTTTACATGGAAGAAACTTTTTATTTGACTGATTTGCACAATTGCTAAGTTACAGGATGTATACAGAAAACATGAGCATGGTATCACTGTTTTGTTCAAACAGAATTACATATGAGATGTAAACTCATACATACACACACATAAAACACAAGCACATGTATGCATACACACACACACGTATACATACATACATAGGTTCTACAGTTCTATATTTAAGAGATGAGGAATTATTTACATTATTTACATTATTTACATTTGACGGATATTCGTCCTCATCTTGTTTGTTGTTAACACAACGTTTCGGCTGATATACCCTCCAGCCTTCGTCAGGTGTCTTGGTTAATAATAGTAATAATAATAATAATAATATAATAATAATAATAGTAACATCGATAGGAATGAGAACCCAGGTTCGAAATTTCCCCAAGACACCTGACGAAGGCTGGAGGGTATATCAGCTGAAACGTTGTGTTAACAACAAACAAGATGAGGATGAATATCCGTCAAATGTAAATAATGTAAATAATATACATAGGTTCTGTTTACCAGTTTTACTTACACAGCATTGATCAACCCAAGGCTAAGTAAAAGACACTCATCCAAAGTGTCAAAGTGGGTTATAACTCCAAACAACATAGGAATTGAATGCAGTGACTACACAGCCAGACTTACACACACACACACATCTCATCATCATCATAATTTTTACTTCTAATCTTCCATGATTGCATAGATCAGAGAGGTTTTCTTTAACACAATGTCTTGTCTTTTGTTATAATCTTTTGTTATTTCTTTTATGAGTTTCAGCCCCTTCTCATGTATTCCTGTTTTTTTTTGGGGGGGGGGGGGGGGGGTTGCTGCAAGTACTTTTAAAATAGATCCCTTGGCACTTCTTTACTCAAATGTTATCTCCGATATGCATCACATACCAACATAGTCTGCTCTCTTGCATGGGAAACATAATGCCTGTTGTACCTAGTTTTTCTCTAAACCCATTCATGCTTTGTTGTTTAAAGATGCTAATACCACACATCCATTGGGGCATGTTGGCTTTTTCTTTTCCAGCCTTTGCTTATCCTTCTATCAGGCTGAGTAAAAAGTAAGCAACGTTTTGAAAAATGAAATTCATCACAATATATTATAACGATGCGGAAATTTTATTCAGCAAAGTAAGTAACATTACAATCAACACATTTTTGCCAATGAGTTACAAGTTTGCTTATTCTGGTAACATAAAAATCTGGAGTTCTGGAGCTGATGAACTCTTTGAATGCACTTTCAACATCGCTTTGATTTTTGAACTTCTTCTCTCACAGGAAACCATCAAGGTGCTTGAAAAAGTGGTAGTCGGTAGGAGAAAGGTGTGGGGAATAAGCTGGGTGAGGAAGAACTTTGTAGCCAAGTTCCCTCAACTTCTAGAGCGTCATTAGTGAAACATGTTTCATGAAGAATGATTGGCCCTCTTCTGTTGACTAGTCTGAGATGAAGGAGTAGCAGTTTTTCATTCATTTTGGCAATTTCATGGCAATATGTTTTTGCAGTAATGGTTTTACTGGATTTTATAAAGTTATAGTAGATGAATCCAGCAGTACACCACCAAACAGTCACCATAACCTTCTTTTTGAAGAGCTTGGGTTTAGGGAAGGTCTTCGGTGCTTCATTTTGGTCCAACCACTGCAAAGAACATTTTTTATTATTGTACAGAATCTACTTTCCATTGCAAGTTACAATACAGTCAAGAAATGGATCGGTCTAGTTATGGAGAAGAAGCAATGAGCAAACTTCATACAGTTGAGAAACAGATCAGTCTGGTTATGGAGAAGAAGTGACAAGCAAATTTCATATCTGTGCATTTTCTGATTTTCATTCAAATCACGTGGAACCCATTTATCAAGCTTTTTTGATTTTCCAATCAAATGCAAATGGTTTCAGGCAGTTTTCTGGCTAACTTGAAGTTCTCGAGTGCTATTATGTGGATCTTTCTCAATGACGATCTTTAATTGACTGTCATCGATGACAGATGGGCATCCACTATGCTCACAACCTTCAAGATTCAGGACTCCACTGCAAAACCATTTAAACCATTTTTGAACTGACCACGGTCATTTCCTCACCAAAAGTTTTGTTGATATTGCAAGCAGTTTCAGCTGCTTTATGTCCTTTTTTGAAGTTGAACAGCAAAATTGCTCAAAAATCATGCTTTGACAGTTCTATTTCAGATGATTATAACAACGGTAAAAAAATATCAACGTTAGTTTATTGATGCATTTGGGAAGTCCATGTTTGTATTATCAGACAATTGCAAAAAAAAATATTTTTAAAAATTCCAAACTGCAAAAATCCGATACAAATACTTCATGGTTCAAAATGTTGCTTACTTTTTACTCAACCTGATACATTCAGTAACCATGTTTTGCTACTATAAGACATCCTACTTCATAGACAGGTATTATACATTCTATCCTCCATGTTGAGAGTTAATCAGTCCCTTTGAATACAAATGGATTGAATTTTCTCCACTCTGTTCATACTTTAGCTACCATGCTTTCAAGACTCCTGCCACTACAGTTAATGAAGACTAAGGCAACAGAAGCTAAAAACTGCTTCTAAGAAGCAATTTGAGCATTTGAAAATTTATTGCGTTTTATGTATATGAAGTCTTCTCTGTTAACCAGTCTATTATTCCACTACATCTCTTGTGCACTTTTAGATTACATTCAATATATACAACAGAATTCCTACTTCCTTTTTTTCTGCATATTGATCAGAGCCACTTCTCTGATAGCAGATCAAAGTTAATTTTATACATAATTGAGATAAATTTTTAAACATTTTCAGAGAATATATGGAACAATATACAATAATTGTCAGCTCAGTGTTATGGCATCAATCAATATTTTAGTTGCTTGGTTATTTTGGGGAAGTATGCAAGCGTGATGAATAGAGTATATTGTAACTAGCATGAGTGGTTTTGAAGAGGAAAAAAGTGAATGTGTGTGAAAAGAGAGGAAGTAGGAAGTTAAAGAGAAGAACTGAAGCTACTGTTTTTAAACTCAGTTTCCCAAGTGCTATCTTGCACTGCAGCATTGACTAAGTTATGACACATAAAGAAAATGTATGTTATTTTTAGCCATTTAAGTCACTACATGTACACATATATATGTATACAGACATATAAATATGTATATGTACAACATGTGTGTAAATATATATATATATATACATGTATATATATGTATATATATATATATATACGTATATATATATATATATATATATATATATATATATATATATATATATATATATATATATTCTGTCCTGGTTTTATTTTCCTGCTATCTTTTCCAGATTTACTTTTTAAGGCCTTTTTAATTCTAGGGTTTGTTTCCCAGTCTGGAATTTCTTCTTTAATACACCATCATCATCATCACCTTCACCAACACCACCAATACCACTACTGCCAACATCACCACCACCACCACCACCACCACCACCACCATCAATGTGACCCCCACCTCCATCATCTTCATTAATAATTTTTCATTCATAATCCTGTACATGTTGCAGGTTGTTGCTTGTCATCTCTTCATAGGAATTAACATCCTGAGGTTGACTTTAACTACCATTTCTCTCTATTGTCTCCCTCAATTTCTTTCTTCTTCAGCTTCCTTCCACTCGGATTTCTTGGCACTTCTTTATCCAGCTGTCATCTTCCATAAACATTACATGCCCATACTAGCTCAGACTTCTCTCTTGAATACTTCATCTGATTCCTCTTATACCCAATATTTGCTTGTGTCCTGATTTCTCCATAGAGTGAAAGAGTAGTTGTCCTTTGTCTTTTAGAGATACAGACATTACACATTCAGTGGAATATACTTGCTTCATTTCTTTTCTTTGTGTGTGTGTGTGTGTGTGTGTGTGTGTGTGTGTGTGTGTGTGTACATATATTGATTTATGTGGGATAAACAGAAATTATATATACTTGAACTGCCATTTACTACCCCCAGTCATCTGTCATATATATACAATAAGTTTCTTTCAGTTTTCCTCTCAAATATCCACTCACAGAGCTTTAGTTGGCCTGAGGCTATAGTAGAAAACACTTGCCCGAGGTGCCATGCAGTGAGACTAAACCCAGAACCATGTGATTGTGAAGCAAGCTTCTAATCACAATGCCATGCCTGTTCCTGTGGAAATCACACAACAAAATAATTAAGATTCCATGGGTACACATTCCTTACATACATAAACACAGACATTCAGCAATCCCACTCAAAATATGGTTAAATGATTTCATAGTTAGCATTATTATGCATGTTATCTGCAGTATGGAATATCCAGCTGTTGCTATTAACATACATATTACCACTTCTTTCTAATAAAAGCAAAGAAAAATGTAGGCATAATTACTATTTTCTCCAGATATCAATATTTGAAAATTAATAATGATGATTATTTCTTTATTAATTCGCTACTGCCTTTCATGCATACAATAAAAACCTACATGTAGGGATTACAAAATGCATGGGAATGGACAGAATGAAGTTATACAAAAAACAAGAGGAGATACAAAGACATTATACAATATTTATACACATGGGCATATTTATACATCATCATCATCATCATCATTTAATGTCTTTTTTCCATGCTGATATGGGTTGACAGTTTAACAGGTGCTGGCAAGTGAGAGGACTGCACCAAACTCCAATGTCAACTCTGGCATGGTTTCTATGGTTGGACGCCTCTTCCTCATGCCAACAACTTTACAGTGATTGCTGAGTGCTTTTCATCTGGCACCAGCACTTGTGAGGTCACCAAGCAACTAACAAGTCAAGGCCCTCCTCAACTGGACACTGATCTCAGTGTCATGTTACTCAATCACATGACCATTCATCTTATATTGTCTCATAAAAGCAAGGCTTCTTCATATATTTACATGCTTTTTGCTTATGCTCAACAATTTTTTTCTGTAGATATTATCTTTCACTTTCTTTCCATGATGGTTTGTCATTCCTTTTTAGCCGCCATCTCTTCCCCATCATCACAAGTCATCTGCTGTTCGTGGTGGCCAGCAAAGAGGATTTCTAGTTATCCTGAAGACAAGGTAAGCTTTTTTACCATTCTTGAGATGCAACTGGTGGTGTAGGTGGAGATACTGTTGAAACAGCTTCCTTCACAACCTGCTGTTATTGCTGTTGCCAGTTCTTCTACTGCTGTTCTTTCTTTCTCTTTTGTTTTTCCAGTTCCTCAGATAAAAAGTCCTCAGGTGGCTGTTACTGCCACAAATGTAGCATCTAAGCTTTCTACTCCCAACTGCTTATCTCATTGTTTTAATTTCCATGCCCAAAACAGGGCACATCTCTGAAATTACCATGTGGTTTTCAAAGGTTGTTAAGAGTTGTATGTCCCTAATGGCCCTACCTGACTCCATATCAGTTACCTCTGCAACTACCTCCTGTTCACATTGCACTAGTGAGAAGCAGGGAGTAAATATCACTGCAATAATTTTGACTGTGACTCTTGTATTCTGCTAATTAACCTAGCCTATGGACAGATGTGTGACATATCAATCCAAACTGTCACCTAGGCAAATACTCCCATATATTTTGTCACATCAGACAGAGCTGCCTTTAATTGTTCTTTTGAGGCACAGTGAATGTTCCTTTTGCTTTTCAAGAAACAAAGGTATATCACTTTTAAGATTATTCTTTGATAAACTCCACCACTGAGTGAAGTGATCAGTGACAATGGTGAGATCCTTTAGGAGTACAAAATGAGGACTAATGAAGAAAAGATCTTCAACAGAAAAGAGAAAGTTCTTCATGGAGAGTTTTTTCAGCAAACATCAGATGAAGCTGAAGAATCCTGGAAATGATAAAGACATGGGTTTTTTTTTTTAAAGAGGGAGACAAAAGGACTGATTTTTGTTGCTCAAGAAGAAGCTTTAAGAACCAGCTCATTTAAGTGTACTATTGATAAGACAGCAGTATCAGTTTTGTGTAGATTATGTGAAAAATCATCTGAGACAGTGAGACATATAATTAGTGGATGCTCAAAACTGACTCAAAAGTGGTACAAAAATGCAATGACAAAGTGGCAGTGTGAATACACTTGGAGTTGTGCAGGAAGCATGGACTAGAATGTTCCAACAAATGGTATGAGTACCAACCTTTGCTAGTAGCAGAGAATGATCAAGTGAAACTCAGATAGGATATGTCAATCAACACAAATAAGAAGCTGCAATATAACTGGCCAGATATCATTCTCCTATGGAAGGAGTTCAAGTAATGGACCTTCATTGACATAGCTATAGCTGCAGACCAAAATATAGTGAAGAAGGAGGACAAGAAAGTCAGCAAGTACCAAGACTAAGCATTGGAAGTGAAGTGCATCCATACATCCTCAAAAGTGAATGTGATATCTATTGTGATTAGTGCAGTTGGGGTCATCTCAAAGAAAGCAATATTCTGACATCAAAAGCTGCAAATATCAAACTTCATAGGAAGTACAGAGTAGACAGCAATACTTGGAATAGCACATGTTGAGAAAAGTAATGCATCTCTAAGCTGCAGAATGGAGCTGAGATGTGACATAAATAACTCAGAAGATAGGATAAAATAATAATAATAAGTATTAACCATCTCTTGAATGAATGCAGTAAGCTAACACAAAAAGAGTATAGTCACAGGCATGACTGTGTATGTAAAAGAGTGCATTGAGGTGTTAACTGAGCATGTGACTTCAAAATAATAGAAAAGTGGTATGAATACAAACCAGAGGCTGTGACAGAGAATAAGAATGACAGGATTTTATATGAATTCCCAGTAAAGGCTGATTATACAACTGAATCAAGAAAATTAGATATGATTATAGAAGTCAAAAGAAACTGTAAGATCATAGACTTTGCAATATGAGATGAAGAGATTGTGGAAGACTAAGATAACTAATATTTTTGTGGTAATTGGTGCATTTTGCACAGGATTCAAACTGCTAAGAGACTCAAAGAGATTAGTATTGAGACTTTCATTGTTGGCCTGGAGAAAAGTGTAACCTTGTATTCTGCAAAAGTCTTTAAGAACAATTCTTGAGATTTGAGGAAAACTTGTTACCAAACCTCAAGACAACATCCCAGCAAACTAATTTAGCCTGTAACAGTTATAATAAAAAATATATATATTTTATAACACTGGTACAAAGCCTCAAGTTTTTAGGAGAGGGGTTGATTATACAAGTTTTAATATTTGACTGGTATTCTGTTTTATCAAGCCTGGAAGAGGGAACGTTAAGTTGGCCCTAGGGAGATTTGAACTCAGAATGTAGAGAGCTGTAACTAAGTACTCCAACAATTTTGCCAATCCAATGCAATAACAATGTTATAACAAAGACACAAGCTCTGAAGTTTCAGAGCAGGAAGCAGTCAACATTTGTTTAATGTTCTAATGTTTCTTCTACCAATCCAATGCCCTTCTTATAATAATAATAATAATAATAATAATAATAATAATAATAATAATAATAATAATAATAATGGTTTCAAATTTTGGCACAAAGCCAGGCCAGCAGTTTTAGGAAGGGAGTAAGTCGATTACATCAACTGGTACTTATTTTATCAACCTCAAAAGGGATGAAAAGCAAAGTCGCCCTCAGCGGCATTTGAGCTCAGACTGTAAGGACAGATGAAATGCCACTAAGGATTTTGCCCAGTGTGCTAACCATTCTGCCAGTGCACCAATGGTTTCTAATTTAAGCACAAAACTAGGAGGGGGTTCGCAGATATTGTTGATTTCAGGACTTGATTGATACTTGATCCTAGAGGGATAAAAGACAAAGGTGACTTTGGTGGAATTTAAATTTAGATCAATAAAAAGCAGAAAGAAAACCAGACTACATTTTTTTACAATGTTTGAACAATTCTGCCAATATTTGTAACAAACTTTGCTTCAGATTTACAGGAAAGGATATAGTCAATTTAATTGACTCAATATATGACCAGTAGTTATTTTATCTAACATGGCACCAAGAGGATCTGAACTTGGAATGTAAAGAGATAAATAAGTACCACAAGATATTTCATTTGACATTTTACCAATTCTGCTACTTCCCAATCCTAAAAGCTAAATAATTTTTTTTTTCTTTTGGTGAAATGGAATGATACAAAGTACAAACTGTTGAATGTGACTGATGTCATTAATTCAATGTTGCAAATATTGAATGTTAATGCTTATGGAAAAAAAAATGGAAGACACAAAATCAATAAATGTTAGTGTTTTTGGAAAATATATGAAAGACACATACAATGAATTATTATAATGAAGGAGTAAATGGAAAATGTCTCACAAACAGCTTAACACTTTTGTGACCATATTTCTTATGAAATATTTGAATTGCTTTTGAAAATAATCCGGAATTATTAATTTGGAATTTGAAATTAAAACATGTTCTTGCATATAATTGAGCTTAAATTTAAATAGAAACTCTGTAAAATGATTCTGATGAGAGAAGGAAGGGTGGTTTTCAATGGGTTGATATGTAAAATATTTCAAGGGAGAAAATACTTCTGGTAAAACAAAAAAGGATACAATTGAAAGGTGGATGCAGCAGACAGTTTCAAGAATGGGAAAGAAAACAGCTAGGAATTTCAAGATCACATTCTCAATATTATGTGATTACTTATAATAACAGTAAAAGAATCAGACAGAAGACATTGCAGAAGGCAAGTTTTGTCAGTAAATTGAATAGTTCTTCTCTTCAGTCGTAATCAAGCATAGGATTCATTAGAGGAGATGTTCCATCACAAACATATTTGAGTGATACTCTCTGTAATCATGTTGTTACATCATTTCAGGACTGAAGTTTTGTCCATTCAAAGAAAGTACCAAGTATTCACGGTAAAACTAGAAATTGTTGTTAAGTATGTTGAGTTACTAATATTTAGTATGTACTTTTTTTTCATTCAGTTATAAACTATATAAGTTATGTAAAGTACTAAATAATTCCACCATCTTTTGTAAGTTTTACCTTAATCCTTTACCTAAATTATCTAATTAAAATCACACTGATTAGAATTTTTCACATTTTCCTGTTTGTGAGCTCATAATCTAACATGATTAATCAAAAAAGTACTTCATTAGCTTTAATCTGGTAAGTAGGAAAGAACCTTACCCTAGTCTAGCTCATTTATATTCTTAGTTACCAAGACATATTTATTTATTAGATTCATTTACTGTATTTGCAGTCAATACAAAATAATGTCACTGACAGACACACTACAGCCTCTGAACCAAAGGCACATTGTTTCCTCTCTCAGCCATTTTCTACTGCTTCTGTAAAGGCCTCAGCTCTTCAGAGCAGGCTGGGTTCATGCCACCTCCATTATCTTGACATACATTTGTACTAAAAACAGACAATATCTATGCCTATGTCTTTAAATGTAGTAAAAATTTAAAATGTGCTTCAGTTTATAAAGATTCAGATTTAATTTTTTTTTAATTTTGAAAAACATTATTTTAAAATTAAAAACAGTTGCCAGATGTCCAAAATGAAAATCAAAAGACTGTAAAAAAAATAATAGAAATAATAAAGTTAGAGGAATTTAATAAAAAAAAATGCATGCTTAAACAAAAATACTTTGTTCTCCTGAGACAACATGATTAGTGATGTGTGCATCACTGTGCAAATTGAATTGTAAAATTGAGTAAAAATGAAAGTACAACATGATTTTCAAAATGAATTGATTTTCTGGAGAAAACAAACAAAACAAAACATGATTATGTGATTTTTACAATGTTAAATTTACAGCAAGTGCACTTTTACAGCATACACCAGTAAATTCAAATATAACTTTAAAATCTACTTTTTGTTTCATTTAGGGCATGTGAGCTGTTACTGTGTAATTTAGACAGGAACTATAATGAATGAGACTAAACAATTCTTTTTCCATATATTATAATACTTAAAAAAATTAGTGCATATTTTTTCTGGAATTTCATTGCCCAAAATTAAGGGTATGTATTATATGTATGGGTATATATGGTATGTATTGTATATGGTATGTATTGTATGTAAACTCAAATAAATATGGTATTTTTGATTATTGACTTCTCATCAGAATTCAAGAATCTGTTAAGTGAATTGAAGATTTCTTTTAACTAGACATAAAGTAAATTTGTGTGCAGACACAGATATTCCTGATTAGACTGACCACCCCTTCTCAATGCTTAATTTCTGCTTGCTAGATAAAGGATTATAGGAATAGTTAATTCCAACAGGATTTTAATGCAGAATATAAAAATTGAATGTGATTGAATAGTTGATGCTATTTAGTCCAGCACAACAATATCTACAGCTCACTGCCCTTGTTAACTAAATCATAGTCAAGCCAATGAAGGAGCTTTTGCATACTTGCTCATCCTTCTAGAAATAACAGCAAAATCTCCCTTGAAACACACCCTATCATCCTAAAAGAAGAATACACTGGATTTTTTAACTTGAGGTACACTATTCCAGAAAAATAATTAGAAAATTAATGGCCATAGCTTGAATGCCCCTGATCCAAGGTCAGCTTGATGAAGGTTGACTTGAGACTAAATAACAACAAAAACAGCAACAACAATTAAATGATAGTCATTTCAAATTATAGTTTAAAACCGGGGTTGCCAGATGTCCCTATTTGAGTGGGAATGTTCTGATGAGGCTAGTAAAATCCTAGCTTTTGTAGACAGCAGAATGTTGGCCTTGCCAACTGATGAAAAGTACTACATTTCTATTGGTGTCAAATCTGAAATTTTATATATGTGAAAAATAGCAAATTAGAACTTAATCTTTTAGTTCTATATCTCTGTAGCAACAACAGACTTCAATTATTGGAATTGGCAACATTTTCAGTTGTTCAGATAATATGATTGCCTGCACTCACATTATCTGGATGGAAAGTATTAGATTACAAGAGAATGATCTAGATTTGAATTACTGCTGACCCTCTCCTGGCCAACAATCATTATTAAAAGCATTCACAGATGCCACAGTAACATTGCTTACAATTTCATCAATGGAATGGAAATCATCATACTTTATTGTCCATCTTCCATGTTGGCATAGATTGGACAGTGTGACTGGATTCAACAGGTTCAGGGACAGTACCATGCTCCAGTGTCTGCTTTAGCATAGTTTTTATGGCTGAGTGTTCCTCCTAATACCAACCACATTACAGAGTGTACTGGTTGCTTTTTTCATGGCACCAAAACTAGTGAGGTCATTATGCAGCTTGCAAGATTAAGATCTCCTTCAATTGATTAGGGAAGCAACTTTATGTGAGGAGATGAGAGAAATGGCCAGAAGAGAGGATTTTTTTTTCTTTTCTGTAGAGGAGTTACATAACAATTCACATTATAAAAGAGATAGTGATAGTAAATAGGATGGAACTGAAAAGAGAGATAAAATAGTGGCGAACCCTTATGATATGAGGTGAGTAGAAGTGAATAGGGACAGAAGAACTAGGGCATGTAAGGAATTAAATTCTTGCTTTCAAGCTCACACTTTATCCATTCAACTTTTCTGCATTCCATCATTTCCGCAATGCCATATTTCTAATTTCTACAAAACCCTTCAAAATGAATGATTACAAAATAACATTTGAGAAGAAATAGACAAAAAGAATTATGAATTTTGACTACACACATTTCAATGCAGTTCCTAAACATCTTTAGTTTAATGAATATAGCTTGGAGAAAAACCAATAAAGCAATTTACTTCTTTCAAAAATATTGGAAGTTGAGTTGTTGATCAAAGAACATTAAAAAATAACTTAACACGACTTTCAAACACAAACTGTAAACTGAACAGGGATTTGAAATTATATATATAAGAAAAGAAACTGAGTTAAAAAGTTCCAGTATTACATTAGAGTGACTGTAACCATGTAGGCTTTATATGTATTAAAATTGTCCAGTAGTAAAATGAAAATTGATATACATACTTTGTGTATATTTTATGTTTAAAATACAACTTTGTGTGTTGGTTTGAGATTCTGAAAATCTGACCAACTTTGTTTACAAATTGGTGATCAAATATAAGATCAATATACTTCATCAAAACAAGTGTTTCTAACATAGACACAAGGCTTGAAATTTGGCAAAGAATAGTCATTTACATCAGCCTCAGTACTTAATTGGGAATTCATTTTATCAACCTAAAAGGAATGAAAAGCAAACTTGTGCTTAGTGAGATTTGAACTTAAAACATAAGGAGCTATAACAAACGCCACAAGGTATTTTGTTCAACACTTTAATGTTTCAACTAATCACCCACCACCCTGTATTTCATTAAAATTATGAATAATAATAATAAAAAGATACTATAACCGTTATGCCATTATTTTGTCATTCACTAAATTATCGATATCATCATCATTGTTTAATGTCTGCTTTCCATGTTGGCATGATATGTGGCTTGAGTCTGATGAACATCTATGTTCATCAGATGTAGCTTGGGTCTCTAATATGTGGCTTGAATCTCTCATGATCATTTGTGTTTCAACACAGATAGGTAGGAAGCAACTACTACAGTCCATCCTTTTGTTACCACATTTCTGTTGAAATGTACTGCTTTTGTTTCAATTAATTTTTAAAATAATGAAGAATTTATTAGAATAACTTTGTCAGTATTAATCTGGTTTTTGGAACTTAAACTAACTAGTAATTTTGATGCAAGGTTTTTTAACTTTGATCACTTTGAAACAAGAAGTTTGCATATAGAACCAGGTGTGTTATCAGGTGGCTTGATATCGAAAGAGTTAAAGTGGTAGGAAAGGAAATTTCAACTGCTAAGTTCCTAGATTTTTCACTTAGTTCAGTTGTCATTTTGTTTTCCTGTGTCACTTCTACTGATCAACATCTCAACAGGAAATCATAACATGAACATTCTTATCACAACAGAAATCTTTTTACAAATTATGCTAACATTATTTTCAGTTTTTCAAAATATTTCCTAGTTTCCCAAATAATTTGAGATTCACAAAATCCATTGTTATTTGAACAATTTCAGAAATAGTGGAAACAAGATTTGGTGCAGACTTTAAAAAATTGTTTCTACTATTGACACAAGGCCAGTGACTTTAGTAGGGAGAGGGTCAGTTGATTATAGTAACCTCAGTGCTCAACTGGTACTTTATTTATTGATTCCAAAACAATAAATGGTGAAGTTGACCTCAGCAGAATTTAAACTTACTGTGTAAAGAACCAGAAGAAATGTCACTAAGCACTTTACTTGCTGTGCTAATGGTTCTGCCAACTCACTGTCTTTTTTCTCCAAACATTTATGTGTATATCCTCTTCACAATATTGTTTCTAATTTAGAGACAAGGTCAGAAATTTTGAGAACCAGTTCTCCACCCCACTCCCCAGTAACTGTGTACTTCATTTTAATGGCCCTGGAAGAATGAATGGCAAAGTCGACTTCCTTGGTGGGATTTGAACTTGGAACATGAAATGTCAGGAGAAATATTACAAAGCATTTGTTCTGATGCTCTAACAATTCTGTTGCAAATTAACAATTCTTTTGTTGTTGCTGTTGTTTAGCTCAAAGGTTACCCTTGATCAAGCAAAGATTTGATCAAAGGTAAGCTGACCATGACCATCCAACCATTCAGTTTTTGTGTTAGGTGTAGTGTATATAGGACTTCATTATGTAAAGTTTCCTTCCTTTGTAAGAGGGCAAGTTGTAATATGCAGAAGGATTTGGTTGCTATTTTCAGCAAACTCAGCAACCACATAGTTATTTTCATAATCCTTAGATAAAGTCATTATGCTGGAGCAATTTATGAACAAGAGATCAACTTTTCTCTTGCTTCAATACTAAACCTGGAGAAAAACTGTCAGCCTTTATATTATTCCTTCACCATAAAGCTATACAGTATATGAACTTGTGTTACTGTTATTGTTATTTAGCTTCTAGTTAGTCTTATCTATCAACAGATCTATCATGAAAGATATATCAATTATGCCCATTCTATTGTTTTTTCAGACATTATGAACTTAGTACAGTTTCTTTTAAGATGATGTGTGATTTAAAGGAGATTTAGTTACTATTTCTAGCAGGTCAAGTGATCATATAGAGACCTCCCCACTAGCTGTTACACCAATAGTGTAAAAGTCATTGATTATCATTTGAATGATGATCTGAAAAATGTCAAAAGTATTTCCATTAGCAACTAATACACTGAACCGCAAAAGAAACAATTTTTTTCAAATGTCGTTATTATATAGTAAATTCTGAAAATTCATTCCAGGGATGTAAGTACAAATATTCCAAGATAGATATGCTAGTTTATGACTGAGACCCAAATTGCAGGAAACCTTTCAACTTTCCCTGAAACAAGACGCCAAAACGCAGCTGCATTGAAGGCCATAGGTGGCAGTCGCAAACAATTGTCATGAAAACCAACATGCACATGCATCTCGTGGAGGTTATGGATATACAAATCAACTTGGAACCACATTCCTGGCATTCGTAAATTGGACACATCAGATATGACCCGATTGTCAGCAGCACAGGGAGAACAAGCTACTGGCCAATTTGCAAGCAGGGCAGTGTGCCCTAGTTATTGCGAAAGCTTACAATGTCCATGTCAACACCATCTATTGCCTGCAACAACGATACAACAACATCAACAGCACTGCAGACCATGCCTACAGAAGGCACTCCTGAGTGACCATGCCCAAGCAGGACCACTTCATCCACCTGCAACACCTCCATGATTGCTTCAGACCAGCCAGCATGACAGCTCACGAGACCATTGGCACTGGTCAGCGACCCATCGGCGATGACATAGTATGATGTCAACTGGCTGTCAACAACCTGTGTTGCCATCGTCCTGCTCAAGGGCCTGTCCTCACTGCCCACCACTGTCAAGCTACACACCACTGATATTGGTGGCATCAACAATAGAGGGAAACAGTCTTCTCTGATGAGAGCTGGTACTGCATTTCAACCTCGGATGGCAGAGTGAGGGTGTGGCATAGGAGGGGTGAACGCTAGAGATGCGTGGGGTGGCCAAAGCATCATGGTTTGGGGTGCTATAAGCCTGAATCAGAGAACTGGGCCCTATGTGTTCCAAAATGTTGGTGTGGGCAGGGGGAATGGCATCACTGCACAGCGCTACATTGACCAGATCCTAAGACCACACATCATGCCTTTCTTCGCACGTCACCACAGCCACATGTTCCAGCAGGACAATGCTCCCTTCCACACAGCCAGGGTCACCATGGACTTCCTGCATCAGCACAACATCAAAACCATGCTGAGACCGGCTCTCAGCCCGGATTTGAACCCAATTGAATACCTGTGAGATGAAATCCAGAGAAGGTTGAACCAGGTGGTCCCAAAGCTGACAACTCATGTGGAATTGGAGGCAGCTTTCCTCAAGGTGTGGTCACAGGTGCCAATGGCTTTTGTAAACCACCTCGTGCACTCCATGTACTGATAGTGTATGGCTGTTTTGAACATCCAGAGAGAGCATACACGGTATTGAACATGTCACACCCTTCAATCTCAATGTGCTGGATCTGCCCACTACCAGAACACATGACAATGATCCATAGACTGTGGTTAAAGCACATCCAAGAAATTGACTTTATCAGATTTATCAAAATTTATCTCTGGCATAATGAAATTAAAACATATTTCACAGTCACATATGTCTTGCATTTCTTTTGCAGTTCAGTGTATATGAAATCTGATTGGCTATTTGTAATTTATTTAACATGATCATTTGCAGATACATCATATATAAACATATGTTTATGATGCAGCTTTATAGCATAAAATTCAGCTGAGATGATCAGTCGTAAATTCTGACATTATTGTTAACTGATGCTAATAAATAACAAAGATATCATTTTTGTATAATTATTGTGTGCAGACATCCAAAACTATGTCCCAAAATATGGGGAGAAAACTTATGATTGAATTTATCATCATCATCATTTTAGCATCCACTTTACCATGATCAGATGAATAGGATGGAATATATCGAAGCAGATTTTCTACAGTTAGATGCCTTTCCTATCTCCAGCCCTCACCTATTTTCAAGCAAGGTAATATTACCCATGGCCAGACATGTTCTTGCAGAATGTGGGAAACGAAGGACACCTCTTATATGACATTGACAGTTATTTTTTACAACTACCACATAATGGTAAGTCAAGGAGACATAAGCATGCACACACACGCACACACACACACACTATAGGCTTTTTTCAGTTTCCACGTACCAAATTCATTTACAAGGCTTTGGTTAACCTGGGGTTATAGCAAAAGACACCTACTCAAGATGCCACGCAGTGAGGCTGAACCCAGAACCAGGTGGTTGGGAAGCGAAAGTCTTTCCACACAGCTATGCCTGCACCTATTTCTGAATTTCTCACTAAGGTTTAAAACACCATCAATGATATTAAAAAGAAGTGACCAGTAAAAATGGCAGTGGATCAGGGTCACCATTCAGAACATTCTATAGTGTCTTAGTGATGTATATGATTAAAGTGCACAATTCGTACCTAATTAGAAACAAGTTATTCTCTGTGCTACCATTTATTATTATCGATTTTTCTTATGTTGCTCTAGTGCATCTTCATTTTCTTGTTTCAAGTACAGTCAACAACTCTTCCAGCCACTTATTCAATTAATTAGAGCTGATGCTTCTTAATAAGACAGACTACTGAATTTTACCTCCTCATATGATAACAACTTTATAAAGAGTGCAAATATATGTATAAATGTAAATTGTTTGTGTTGAAAATGTTACTAAGTTTGCGGAAGATGTAAGATTGGCCTACTTCTAGAGAAAGTAGCAATTTAACTTAAAATTAGGGTTGTACTACGAAAACCATAATGTGATTATTGTTGTTAATGTACTTTTAGTGCTTTTACATTACCAAACTAAAACCATTCAATTTTTAATTTTAAAAAATAGGAACTTGATGACTTACATGCTGTGTTAGTATATACCTTCTTTCAGTTTATGGTCATCATAAAAATGATATACATACACCATCAGAAGGGCATTGTTATCAAGAACAGTGAACTTATCAACCTGAATTGAAAAATTTTAAACCTGGTTGTTGTTCAGTAATCAGAAACATTTCATCAACATTATTCAACATCCACTTTCCATGCTGGCAAAGGCTGGATGGGTTTATCACATTCTGAGTCAGTTCTTATTCAAAGTTACTGCCCTCCTTAAATAAACCAGGAGACCACATCTTGCTCAAGCATTTTATTTTAGCAAACTATCATTAGTTGAATGTCCTCCAATTACCAGCGATTTTACTGAGACCTGTTGCAAATGAAAAAAATACCTAAATACAAGTCCTTTACATACCCAGCTTTTGTGAGATAATCTATAATTTAAATTTTCAGTGTTGTACTTGTCTCACAACTGATTTGACTTGAGACAATATGTTGATTTGAAATTAAAGTAATTACAACATTGAAACATTATTTTAGCCAAACAGTTTCTGTATGTTTTTGAATGACGAAAATGCTTTTTCCACAATGTAATTGTTATAACTTAAAGTTTATAACATATCTCTATAGATTAGCAAGATTACAATATTGATATAAATGTCAATAATTAACATTAAGTATATGAACAAAATAAAACCTCAACAAGTTAGAAATGAATCTTTTTTTTTTACTGGCCAAATAAATTCTATTAGGTTAAAGACTTTATCAAACTATCTTTAAAGCTTTAAAAAACAATTATTATTTTGTGGCACCAGCACTAGAGAGGTTGTCATGTTGTCAACAAGACAAGACCAAAAGGTCTGTTCAACCCTTCATTGTTTGCATATGTTTGCCAATCCCTTTATTGAACATACTGGATGTTTTTTTATCATTGTAGCAGCATTAGTAGAGCTGCTATGTACACAGCAAAACAAAAAGAAGTCTTCTCTACTCTGTATCTCTCCATTTGTCTGGGGATATCCTTTCATAGTTAATCATAGTTAATTCATGCATAACTGAATGAATTAAAATTCATAGCAACACCAACAGTTGGTTGAACGGAATGTTCACTCAATATTTCTAACTATAAAAAGGCAGCAAGCTAGCAGAATCATGAACATGCCAGGCAAAATGCTTCACAGCATTTCATGTCATTGTGTTCTGAGTTCAAATTCTGCTGGGGTTGACTTAGTCTTTTGTCTTTTCATGGTCAATAAAATAAGTACCGGTTGAGTACCTGGGACAATACAATCAACTTAGCCCCTCCAGCTGAAATTATTGACGTTGTGCCAAAATTAGAAACCAATATTTCTAGCTATAAATATTTAGTTTCATTGCAGCCCTGTTATGTGGAAGAACTCTGTGAAAGACATATTTTTAAAATTAATGGGGATTTGACCAGGTTTATGCAATATCAGATTTAATGAAGACACTGGCCTTAACAAAGATGGGGAACAATAGTAAAAGCAGATTGGCTAGTGTTGAGTGCACATCTCTCACACATGAACTCACTCTTCTGGAAAAAGAAGAAAATATAGATGTTATCTAAAATTCTCAGGCTTAAAACATCCTATCTCTAATGATGCAGGGACAATTTGTTTTATTTATTTATTTTACATGCTGGTGCCACATAAAAGCACCTATGCCACTACCACATAAAAAGAACAACTATTCCAATGCCATATATAAAGCACCTGGTGCCATGTAAAAAGCACCCAGTGTACTTAGTAAAGGGGTTGACATTAGGAAGGATATCCGACTGTAGAAACCATGCCAAAAGAACTGGAGCAGCACTCCAGCTGGCCAGCTCCTGTCAAACCATCCAACCCATGCCAGCATGGAAGATGGACATTAAATGATGATGACGACGATGATTTTTTTAGTAGATTTGTTGGGTATTTTTTATTGGCTAGGTGTCAAATGTAGAAGTTCCCTCTAGGCTTGTTGTAAACAAACAAAATACTAAGAAATAAGGATTTCACATACCCAGCTATTGTTAGATAATCTACATCTTAAATTTTCAGAGTTGTATTTGTCTGGTAAGTATTTGAATAGAAACAGTATGTTGAATTGAAACTAGAGGAACTACAGCATGGAACACTCATTTCAAAGCCAAACATTTTCTGTGTGTTTTTGAATGGCTAAAATGCTTCGTCCATCACATAATTGTTATAACATAAAGTTTATGATGTCTCTCTAGAGATTAGCAAGATATCTTTACATTATCATTCACATAAATGTCAATAATTTAACATTAAGCTTAGGAACAAAAATAAAATCTCAATGACAGGTTGGAGATGAATCTTTCTTTTCTTTTTTTGCATTTTTTTGTGTTTTGTTCTTGCCATATAAATTCTGCTGACATTTTATAGTCTTAGGGTTGGAGACATTAGCAAATTATCTTAAACTCTCTGACCCATCCCATTGTTGTTCATTGACCTGCATACACTGAATTATGGTACAGTGGATAATGTAAGTGTGGCTGTGTAGTAAGAAGCTTTCCAACCACATAGTTTGGGGTTCAGTCCCACTCAGTGGCACCTTGGGTGAGTGTCATCTACTAGGGCTTTGGGCTGATCAAAGCCTTGTGAGTGGATTTGGTAGCCGGAAACTGAAAGAAGCCTGCTGCATGTATATATATGTATATAAATATGTGTGTGTGTGTGTTTGTTTTTGTCCCCTACCACAACTTGACAACTGGTGTTGGTGTGTTTATGTTCCCATGACCTAGCTGTTCATCAAAAGGAACTAATATAATAAGTACCAGGCTTTAAAAAAAATAAACATTGGGGTTGATTCATTTGACTACAAGTTTTCAAGGTGGTGCTTCAGCATGGCTGCAGTCTGATAACTAAAACAAATAAAACACTAAAAGAATACTATGTCTGAATAAATGATTGGATGGTCATGATTGCAATGCCTTTGATCATTGGACCTCTTGATCAGGGTTGACCTAGGGTTAAACAACAACAATAACAATCAAATAAGAAGGCAACACAAAATAAAACCATTAAAGTGGAAAATATAATGATGTGTGATTGGGAAAGCTTCCAAGAAGAAGATATATCATTATAAATAACAAAAACAAAAAATAAAACAATAAAAAAAATGCTGAAGTTGAAGCTCAAAAACAATAAAAAAAAATGCTGTGAACAGAAATTGTAGAACATTCACACAATAAAGAAGATGTCATAAGTAGAACAATAGCTGTGTAGTTTGGTTGTATGACTACGAACTAAAAGGGTAAATTTTCTCACCAGTGGTTAGATGTTAATCTTATCTTAGGTAGTTCAGTTAGTATTTAAAATATTTAATGTAGTGTTCATCAAAAATGTAATTAGAAATACTTATGTGGTGAGAAAAAGATAACATTAGCTAGCTCAATGACTAATATTTTGATTATTTTAACGAGCAAGGGAGACATGATTGGATATGTTTCAGCTTTATTAGACCTCTTCAGTGGTGAAACATACACTTCACCATATTTGCCAAAGCAGTGATTATAAAATCATTAAAGAGATGTACAAAACAAACGTGATAAGTATATTGTAAAATAATAAATCACTGAAGTTAATTACTTAGAGAAGCTATCAATTTAGTTTTAATACCTGCTTTCCCATATTTGCATGGGTAAGATGGAATTTGTTGATGCAGATTCTCTACAACCAGATGCTTTTCCTGTTTCCAAAGACGGTAATATTCTCTATGATCAGACATTGTTTTCACAGAAGATTGGAAATAAAGGACACTGGTTGCATGAGAGTGGCATTCGTTTATAATTGTCACATGATGTCAAGGTAAGGAGACAGTAACATATGCGCATGCACACACACGCATATATGTATGTATATATGACAGGCTTCTTTCACAAGACACTTGCCCAAGGTGCCATGTAGTGGGATTGAACCTGAGACCATGTGTAGAAGATAATTACTGAATAAATATTAACATTATACAGGTCTATATTTAAAAGATGACGAATTATGTAAATTTACATTTGATGGATATTTGTCCTCATCTTGTTTGTTATTAATATAACGTTTCAGCTGATATACCCTCTAGCCTTCATCAGGTGTCTTGGGGAAATTTCAAACTTGGTTTCTCATTCCTAAGGTATTTTTCGATGTTGTTGTTGTTGTTATTATTATTATTATTATTATTATTATTATTATTATTATTATTATTATTATTCAGGTTACTGCCTGGAATCGAACTCGGAATCTTGGGGTTAGTAGCCGCGCTCTTAACCACAACGCCATATGCCCTGATGAAGGCTGGAGGGTATATCAGCCGAAACATTGTGTTAACAACAAACAAGATGAGGACAAATATCCGTCAAATGTAAATATTAACATGTTTAATTCAAATTAGTTGGGCCTCTATTGGTCAAAGCTGACCATTCACCTGTCTGTAAAAACCCTGGCAAGATTTTTTGAGGAAGACTAATAGTTGCACATACATGCCTGTCTCCTCTCTCCACAACACCAATGTTATTTCGAAAGAAAGAACACCAACTTGGGCCATTAAAGCTTGGCACCAGTGTTATTGTATGTGGTGTTGTCTGATTACAAGAAGCTGAAACATACTGCAAGAACTAACATCTTTACCACATCACTACTCTGGATTGGTGCTTTAAGTTAGTGTTAATGCTCTAATTATGTGTTGAAGTAGAATAGCCTTAGGAAAGGACTCTCAGCTGTAGAAATCTGTATCAAAGATGAATTCTTTTACTTGTTTCTGTCATTTGACTGCGGCAATGCTGGAGCACCGCCTTTAGTAATGTTTCATATCCTAGTGGCCTGTTGGAGTTTTCACTCAAGACTGCCCTCACAGCGTTTCAAGAGAAGGAATACTTAAGTGGTTCCCAAATGTGAACGAAAAATGTTACATGATCCAGTGATTTGTTGGAATTTCCACTGAATGTAGTCTTTATGTAGTGTTTCAATGAAGAGGTCAGCTTCTCATTGCCTCCTTTATTGTACACATAAAGGAATCTGAGTTCAACATTACTAGCTAACAATTCACCTATTAAATACACATTTCTTTTAGCCATACTTATAGTACAGCTCTATGGTACCTTTTCACAGCCAAAGAGACTGATGTAGTGAGAACAAAATCAACTGTCTTTGCTACAGAAACCATGGAAACACTGGGAATAGGAAGTACATCCTTGATTCTGCAGCCATATCAACTCAACCAACAATAAGTAACTGCCTTTTTAGCTGTGATGACAATTATTTGTCTAAATAGGAGAAATGAAATTGACAGAGTTTGTAAAATCAAAACAGAGTTCTAAAATCAAGTTGTTTAGCCCCAAGTTAGGTTTGATCGAGCAGAATAAGCAACCACATAGAAGTGCCTTTAAAAATCAAATAGATTGTAGAAACAGAACTTGCCAAATTATGAATATCAAGTTGCTGTCAAAACTCTCCAGCTTTGACTATCCCGTCATTTTGGAGCATCAGTCTTACCTTCTGTTTAGGCAGTGGGAAGATTTGGCTATTTTATTCTTTTTACCTAAGTGTATAACAAGACTCAGTGAGTTCCAAATACCAAGTTGTTTAACCCTTTTGTTACTGTATTTATTTTTAGATGCTCTGTGTTTCTTTCAATTACTTTAAATATAAACAAAGAATTTAGTAAAGTAACTTAGTTGTCATTAAGCTAATGTTAGGAACATAAATTGTGACTAAGGTATGGTGGAAGATTTTAATTCAAAACTTATGAAAACAAGACATTTGTACTCAGAGCCAGAGCCAGTTTCAGTCAGGTTGGTAACGAAAGGGTTTCAACCAGGTCAGCTTGATTGAACAAATGTGATCAAAGGTACTTCAGCTAAATCCATCCCATCGTTTCAGAGTATCAGGCTTTCTTTATCCAACATTGCTGCCTGTTTAGATGGCAGAAGAATTTCACTGTTATTTTTAGCAGGATGAGTGACCACACAGTGAAATAGAAATCACTGAGTTCCAAATGTCATGTTGTTCTTTAAATTCAGATCAGGCTTGATTGAGCACTCCATGCTATGATCATCATGTTGTTTTAATAGTATCGAAGCTTATATTTTCCAGTGTTACACTTCTTGCTTTAAATGGTGGGATGTGATTTGCTGAGCAGATACGAGTGCTATTTCTAGCAGGATATGTTATCATGGTAAAGTTCTTTTAAAACTCACTTAGTTTTTTAACATTCAGATTACTCTGTCGAATGTAATGCTTATTAAGTCACATTGTTTTGAATTAATAATGCATTATCTCATAGCTTCGGGATTTTGATAACGTGATTCATTATTTTTAGAATAACATTGAAGGATATGTATGAAAGGCCAGATCTGTAGAATATTTCAGCTGGATATGGCCAGTTTAAATGCTAAAGGGTTAGAACTGCAGACCAGCATAGAGACAGAATTCATTGTAGTTAGATTGTATTAGTGTTAGATATTTCACTTCTGAAAAATAAAACCTTAAAAAAGGCATTTTCAAAATTTATATACAGATTATAGAATATATAAGCAATTCCATTAATTTAGAGAGAACAGGCCTATAACTTCTTACATGCTTCACTTTAATTTGTGACTTATTCACAAACAGTCACAATAAAAGTCACACATGAATAATAGATATTCATTTTATTATCAATTTATTAGTTCTCCACTCCAAATATATTAGAATACAAGAGAAAAAGAATGGAATAAATAAAGGGTCCACAGCAGATAAAAAGTACCAGTAGTTGCTAGTTTGTTTAATTTGGTGTTATTTTCTCCTATCTCTTTCATTTACATATTATGTGTGTGTGTGTGTGTATGTGTGTGTGTGTGTGTGTGTGTGTGTGTGTGTGTGTATATATATATATATATGTTATATATATATTATATATATATATGTTATATATTATATATATTATATATCATATATATATTATACATATACACATATAATGTATATATATATATATTATATATATACATATAATGTCATCATCATATTATATATATATATGTATATTATATATATATATTATATACATATTACATATATATCTATACATATAATACATATATTATGTATATGTATATTATATATATATATGTGTATATATTATATATATTACATATATATATATTCATATACATATATATATTCATAATATATATATATATATATATATATATATATATATATATATATATATGTGTATATATATACACATGCATATATTCATATATATATATATATATATATATATATATATATATATATATATATATATATATATACATACATACATATATATACATATATTCATATATGTAGTTAATTTCTTTACACTAACAGACGGTGTCTGGGAAGAACATTATTCAAAAGTCACAGAGATAGTTG
>NC_142931.1:22231894-22279394 GCF_046866305.1 Octopus bimaculoides | reverse complement strand
GGAGAAGAAAAAACAAATGTTAGCTTAATGACTAAAATCCTTTTAATTATTCCAGCAAGTACGAAAGTCCATAAGGCTAATATATAAACCCAATTTTTGTAGCATTAAGCAGATAAAAAATAAATACCCCATAAGATTATATGCAAAGCTTTTTACACATAACTTCTTCACAAACCTGACTCTTATTCTTCTGTACATTTCTCAGAAAAAGAATCAAGGGTCTCACCAAATATATTTTAGAAATTTTCTAGGATCAGGCACTCTAATTAATACACTGTACACGAATAGTTATTTCCCGCCAACAACCCCATGTTTCATACAATTGTATGGATTTATTGTTATATACATACATTTAATACGTTCAGACAACAAGCTGGCAGAATCATTAAAGCATCGGATAAAATGCCTTGTAGTAATTTTTACTGATTCATTACATTCTGAATTCTGCTGGGTCAACTTTGCTTTTCATCCATCATTCACCCAAGGTCAATGAAGTACCAGTCATCTACTGGAGTCAATTCAATTGGCTTGACCCTTCCTTTCAAAACTGCTGGCCTTGCACCAAAATTAGAAAGAGTTATTATGTACATACAGGCACAGGAGTGGCTGTGTGGTAAGTAGCTTGCTTACCAACCACATGGTTCCGGGTTCAGTCCCACTGCGTGGCACCTTGGGCAAGTGTCTTCTACTATAGCTTCGGGTTAACCAAAGCCTTGTGAGTGGATTTGGTAGACGGAAACTGAAAGAAGCCCTTTGTATATATGTGTATATATATATATATATATATATATATATATATATATATGTGCGTGTTTGTGTGTCTGTGTTTGTCCCCCCACCATCGCCTGACAACCAATGCTGGTGTGTTTACGTCCCCATAACTTAGCGGTTTGGCAGGCTTCCAAAGAATAAGTCCTGGGGTCGATTTTGCTCGACTAAAGGCGGTGCTCCAGCATGGCCGCAGTCAAATGACTAAAACAAGTAAAAGAGTAAAAGAAAAGAGTATACATTATATCATCACCAGCACCAGGGAACAAAAAAGTACTCAGTAATCAAAAAACAGTAATTGTAATATCTGGGATAAATTAGATAGATTGTAGGTTAACCTATAACAAGAGTTGTGTAACCATTTAATATCACAGCCACAGGATCTGCATACATACTATATATATATATATACATACATACATATATATCACGTGATTGTCCAGACTATTGAATGGTGTTATACATTATTGGTCACAATGCGCTTTGCATCATTTTAAGTTTCAAATGATGCCACACTGCTGATTAGAGAAGCAAGCCACCATTCCCCCTGATTGGAAGGCTGTTCTGTCACAGGGTTACCTATTAACAGCTGAGTGGACTGGAGCGAAGTGAAATGAAGTGTCTTGCTCATGCTGCCTAGTCTGAGAATCGGACCCAGGGTCTAGGTATTGTGAGTGCAACACCCTAACCATTAGGCCACACACCTTCACTATATATATATGTATATAGAGGTTATGAGAGGTAATGGTGTCAATAAGACTCAAAGGTGTCAGGTAATGCTGAGTAAGTGCTATGGACAGACTATAGTTAAGCTCCAGGTTCGGTGATTATGCGAATGAGGAGGCTAACGTAGGTCATATATCAGCATGTGTATATATAAAACAATTAACAGAATGAGATAAAGATCCAAGGCTGTGGAAGATTTCAGAACATTTATAAATAGGTCTTACAGCTGTTTCCGGGATATTTTATATATCCCTTCATTGGAGACGGTGTGAGAAAATGGTTAAGCAATAGTTATTCTAGATAAGATATGAAATAGAGAGTGAAGTGGAGGAATGAAAATGGATGTGAGATATGCAGGGATATTGTATCTGTAGTTCCATTATTTAGGCAGAATGGCATTCCTATACCTTGTAAGTTCCAATTTTAAATACTGTTGGAACTTACACACAAGGTATAGGAATCTTATATGTATATCATTCTGCCTAAATAATGGAACTACAGATACAATATCCCTGCATGTCTCATGTCTATTTTCATTCCTCCACTTCACTCTCTATTTCATATCTTATCTAGAATAACTATTGCTTAACCATTTTCTCACACCGTCTTCGATGAAGGGATATATAAAATATCCCGGAAACAGCTGTAAGACTTTCTATTTATAAATGTTCCGTAATCTTTTACAGCCTTGGATTTTTATCTCATTGTTAATTTTTGTGTATATATATATATACTTTATTCATATATTAAGGCTTCCATTGGTTTCAGGTTGAGAATTTCTTTAACATGAAACCAATAGTAGCCTTAATACACAAACAATCTTTATCCAGCAATGTAGTGTTGAGCACTCCTCATTGTTTGATATTTACATATATATATATATATATATATATATACATTATATTACAATTTAGCTAGGTGTAAAATAAAGCTTTCCTTCAGACAATTGCATATTTACTGAAGCTGTAGTATTCATGCCTCTTCTAAGAACATAAACATAGTAAGAACAAGGGCACTCAGAGCAAAACTCTGCCAAGGCAACACCAACATCCTCTCAACGATTAGCCAGAGATGATTTTTATAATGAGAATATCTAAAATAAACTCGACTGCTCTCACAAATGAGAATACTAAAAATGAACCCGACCGCTCTCAAAATATAAAAAAAACAGGAAAAATAATCCAGAATCTTTGTCCAGTACCGGATCAATCCCAAAATCTTAATCAGTTCATGCCAGTCATGAGGCCAAACATCCCTGAAAGTTTCATCCAAATCCATCCAGCGGTTCTTGAGATATCTTGTCCACGGACAAACAAACATGACTGAAAACAATATCTCTGCTTTCACTAAGGTGGAGGTAATAATGAAATAGCTTGCCAAGAATCAAAATTGAAATCTGAAGGTTAGCAAGGATTTGTTTTTATTCTAAAGTGCATAACACCCTCCATCCCATTTACAATAATAATTTGAATAGATGACAAACTACAAAATAAAATTTATATCTTTAAATATGAAGTCCTACTTCCTAAGTGGGCCGTTGCTGTAATTTAACCCCAGGTCAGTTGTGACCATCACATTCTTCTTCTATATTAGGGACTATATTGTCAAATGTAACCTTTTTTATTTAAAACTGTAAAGTGTAATTTGAGGGGAAATTGGCTATTTTTTCTAACGGGGTGAGTGACCACAAAGGGACATCTTCATTGGTTCATTACCTTCTAGGTTAATTATAGCTGTTTAACCCTGATTTAAGACATCTCTGACCAAAGGTTTTTCATGATCATCAGGAATAATGTATCTCAGACTACATCAATCAATGGCTGTGTAGTTAAGAACTTCACTTTGCAGCCATGTGGTTCCAGGTTCAGTCTCTCTGTATGGCACCCAGGGTAAGTGTCTTCTATTGCAGACCCCCAGATTGACCAATATAGATGAACACTGTCAAAACCTAGTGTTTGTGTGAATGTGAATATCTACATTCTGCACTTTGTATGAATAAGTTACTGATAATGATGCTTGACATTTATCTGTCAACAAAGCATTTGGTTTCGAAGAAGTTAAATGATAACTGCCTTACTTTAAAAAAAAAGACAAAAAGTAGGCAAGAGTTAGCAATATGAAGAACATCCAGTTGGGGAAACAATGTCTCAATTGTATGTATTCTACAACATACAGACAAATGAACAGTCCACCATGCTTTGAGAACGATTAGGCTGCTATTTCTTGCATATCAAGCAAATATATAGAAGTTTCCCCAATATCTTTGTTACTGACATAAGCAGCTACTGTTTGATTGCTCCACTGTTATAGTATCATGACTTCCATTTGAATGTCCTTCAATTAATGCTTTAATCAACATATTGCTTTATGTCTGGAGCACTGTTCGCTTCAGCATCAAGATGTATCTTTGATTTGATATGCCATGTCATTGAAAAGGAATAAGGATAATAATAATAATAACATCCATACAAAGGTCAAAGAAAAACTTGAGAAGGTTGAAAATGATCATGATACAAAATATTATTTAGTTTCACTATATTTTAATAAACCTCCATCTCCCAATATCTCATTTTCAAAGTCATTGCTGTTTATAACCAGGTTAACTCTCATAGAGCAGACCTATGATTAACAGTCTTTCCATGTTGTATAGTTTGTTTTAGCATTGGTGCCTTGTAAAATGTACCCAGTACACTCTGTAAAGTGGTTGGCATTAAGAAGGGCATCCAGCTGTAGAAACCAAGCCAAAACAGACTATAGAACCTGGTGTGGTTCCTGACCTTGCCATCTCTTGTCAAACCATCCAGCATGGAAAACAGACATTAAATGAAAAGAAGAGTATGTTCAGGACTACACTGTTTAATGTGTCCAGTAAAATGGTGTTTTGAGGGTAACTTGACTGTTATTTATAGCAAACTGAATGACTGCAGAGTCTTGCCTCATTTCAAATTTTATACTACACTTGAAGCACCATAAAACTGTTGAAGAGTCCAGAATTAATTGGTGGCTTTTTTTATGTTTATAATCCTCTACCACATACTTCAGCGATGGTATTTACACCTCACACTTCTCTCAAAATTTCCTACAGAAAAC
Source organism: Octopus bimaculoides (assembly GCF_046866305.1). Classification (NCBI taxonomy): domain Eukaryota; kingdom Metazoa; phylum Mollusca; class Cephalopoda; order Octopoda; family Octopodidae; genus Octopus; species Octopus bimaculoides. The sequence continues at coordinate 22,274,810 of NC_142931.1, read as the reverse complement.
AGGGAAGATAGTTATTAACTATATTTCAGCGAGAACCAAGCAATAAAGTAATCACAGTAACAAATATTTCTAAGAAAAGTTATTGTTTTATTGGGGTTATACTAAATAAAATTAAAATTTGTGCAGTTTGAAAGCACAAATTGTAGCTGGAATATATATGTGTGTGTGTGTGTATATATATATATACAAACATACACCTTTATTTTGCTGGGCTCAAATCTCATTTATGAACCTATGGAAAACGAACCTCTACCAACTATTCTGCCTATATGTCTGTACACACCTTTCAATGCAATGTATGCCAGAAAGTTTGCAAGCCTAATGGAGGCATCAAAAGACATTTTAAGATCCACAAAGATCAGAACTTATCTGCAGCTCGTGGTGGTCCATATGGGATATGCAATGTATATGAGTGTCTTTTCAAAACATAGTCTGGTTTAAAAAGCCACATCAGATGACATGATAGTACTAAGGTGTAGGTACAGGAGGTGGTCAAATTCTGCATAATATATATATATATGTGTGTAGTCCTCAAAATCATTATCTTTCTGTCCTTTGTAAGTTTGTTCTTCAATCTAGGTTTTGTATATAAGGAGCTGTTGTCCTAATAGTTTAGTTTGTGATGTAGCTCTGGGCCAAACAAAATGTATTTTAAAACAAATACAGAATATGGAAAGCTTCATACAGTGCAGAGAGAGAGAGAATTAATAATTTGCTAATTCCATATAGTTTGGGTGAACCACCCTTCTGCAGAGAAAAAAGTAGTTAACAAATTATCAGAAATCAGAGATCACTATTTGTATATGGCAATCTCTGATTTGATAATGCTGTAACTGCTTAATGCCTGAAATATAAGGAAATATTTCTTTATTTTCTTATATGAAAATACTTCAAACCAACTACAACACTTTTCTTTCAAAATGTATATTGTCTGGCATATTGCTTTTCAATAAAACAATTTTTTTGTCTCAGTTAACTTTGAAAATAACCAAAGAGTTGAAGGAATTTTAATAGCAGAGTTTTTGTTTTCTTAAGATGGTTTTTGTTATATAACCTAACGAATATGTTCTGTTGTAAAATAATCAAGGTTTTTAAATGATAGGCTTTGTATATAATACAAAGCAGAGGAGAGTTCAGGTGAACTGAGTAAAGTATTATCAAGCTGAATTTTCTGAGTCAACAAGAAAGTCAATAATAAACATAAGGTCATCTTATACCAAATGGACTGTTATACTAGATCTAAAGAATTTATGTTACTGTATATTTCAAAACTGTCTGCAAAATATATTTATTACATGAACACTTCAAGTCATTTTATTGTCTAAAAACTCCTTAAGTAACTGTCTTCAGTTATTTCATAAAAATCTTGTTGTAGTATGTTATACTCTTCTAAAATGAAATTCAAACAGGAGAATATTTGTTTAAAATACTTTTCATTTGTAGAACAAAAACAAAGAAATGTGTATGAAAAAATATGGTCCTTTCAAGCTATGTAATGTTTCTACTTGAAGCCACTCTTTCATATATAGAGCTAACACAGATCCAAGATTTAAAAACTCAATAGTTAAACACCTTACCAGAAAGTCAGACTTCACAAAACAAATTCATAATGAACATAACAATGTTTAGTATAATGACTATAAAATAACAAGAATTTCTTTATGGTGTACTCAAGGTAGATTGTAAGTGTTTAAGAGATGCAGTGGAATCAGAAAGCAGGTTGAAGGTAAAAAAAAACCTTTGTATGTTGTAGAAGCAGAGGAATATTTAGCAGTAAATATATTAAGAGTACAAGAACACCATAGGAAAAAATTCTCTCCAATGTTTGGAAGTAGTTGAAAGATTCTGTTGTCAATAGAGATGATTGCTCTGAAAGCATAAGAGTAGAAAATGTTTGAAAAGCTATTTGCTCTGCTGGAAATAAAAGTATTCTCTGTTTGAACAAAGGGTAGATTGTATAATGCTTATGTAAGAACTGCAGTTGATTGAATTGCAAAGGTTATAAAGAACTGAAGCAAGCCTATTCCACTAGTGTGCAACATCTATGTTAGATTGCACTGGTATGGATATGTAATGCATATATACAGCAGTTGGGTAAAGAAATGCTAGGAAAGCCAAATTTAAGGAAGATATGATTGAGGAAGTCTGATGAAAGATCAATGTAGAAGTGGTAAAAGTTTACTTCAAGATGTCAGAAAAGAGATGACAAAAGAATGCAAAGTGTAGTGAGACTCATCCACTGGCAATGAAAATTATGATAATCCAACACATATATGTATGTATGTACTATTTTATTTTGGTCAAGTCAGTCTTTTCTTATTCTGAGTTTCACTGGTAGATGTACAGGATCATCAGACAAGTTGTCACAACAAATTATCTGAAGATCCTGTGCATCTACAAGTGAAACTCAGAGTAGCAAGAGGCAGACTCAACCAAAAGAAAATATTATTCATCTCTACTATGGTACTGAGTACCCCTTTTTGGGACAGTCCACACAAAATATATATATATATATATATATATATATATATATATATATATGTTGTTACTTGAGGCATTTGTTTGAAAGTTGCTGTCCAAAAATTGAGAAACCAGTAACAACCATATGGAATGCGATAATGAATTAATTGATATTCTGGTTATGTAATATTTGCGAAATCTAAAACAAATCGACTTTATCTCATTTTTGGTTTTATTTTTTTTTTTTGTTTTTAATAGGATTAAAAAAAATTGAAAATTTGCTGAAAAAGAAACAATGTTAAATGGAATATAAAATGAAAAAAGAACAGATGACAGCTGTGTTTAATCAATGGACAGTGATGTTTTATGGCCGAGACTTAACATAAATACAAGGACATCTGGTACAAATGGCAATGAATTTATGATGCATAGGCAAAGGTGGAATAAGAGGGTTAGAAAAAACCCCCCAAAAAACTGTATAAATTAAAATGGTAAGAGGAAGAGCCAATAAAATGAGAATGAGAGTGTAAATGTGACAGATCTGTTGAAATTTGAAAGAGAAAATGTGAGAAGCAGAAGTTGACATATGTGGTTAAATAATAATAATAATAATAGGCCTTTCAACTATAACCATAAGGCCTGAAAATTTGGAGGAGTGGGCGCTAGTTGATTACATTGGCCCTAGTGCTCAACTGGTACTTATTTTACCAACGCCAAAAGGATGAAAGGCAAAGTTGACCGTGACAGAATTTGAACTCAGAATGTAAACAAACCAGAAGAAATGTTGCTAAGCATTTTGTCTGATGTGCTAACAATTCTGCCAGCTTGCTACCTTAATAATAATTATAATAATAATAATAATTTTTTTATCAATCCTGAATGGATGAAAATCAAACTTGATCTTGATGGAATTTCAACTCAGAAGTTCAAATCGGAAGAAATACTACTAAGCATTTTGGCCAGCATGCTGACAACTGTCCCAGATTGCTGCGGCAATAGTAATAATAATAATAATAATAATCCTTTCTATTATAGGCACAGGGCCTGAAATTTGCAGGGGAGGGGGGAGTCGATTACATCGACCCAGTGCATAACTGGTACTTATTTAATAAACCCTGAAAGGATGAAAGGCAAAGTCGACCTCAGCAGAATTTGCACTCAGAATGTAGTGACAGATGAACTACCGCTAAGCATTTCACCCAGTGTGCTAACAATTTTGCCAGTTCACTGCCTTAATAATAATAATAATAACAACAACAATAATAATGCTAGTCAGTGCAATGAAGTGCTGAGTTTTGTAACCACACAAAAACATCATTCAATTTAAAATGGAGGACTGTATGGTTAAATTTTAATTTTCTGAATAGAAACACATACAAATGTGTTTCCCCACCTGTTAGCTCAGTAATATTCCTTTTTATTATTTTTGTATTTCATGCTATTTACCAACCTTTTCAGATACCACACACACAGAAGCACTGATAGCCATGAACAAAATAAAAGATTGGTGGTTCACAATTTAGGTCAGAAGTCAAAGGGATTAATAGTCACTGAAAAAAATGTGATGCTTATTATAAAAAAAAAAATTTTTTATCACAATGTAGCAAGTATATCATAGTAGCTCTACTTTCAGGAGATAGATATAATTAAAACCATTCTTCCATAAATGTATTAATTTTGACTTACAAGACTAAGATAAATAAAAAAAGATATACTGAAAATTAGGGAGTAAAATAATTTAGACTACTAATGGGGTAGAATTCATTATTTTATATTAGAAGTTTGATGGATAGTAGAATTGATAAAATGCCAGGGAAAATAACTTCTGGCAATTTAGGAATGTTTCTGTGTCCTGTGTTCAAATCCTGCAAGAGTTGATTTTGCCATTCTGGAATCAATCAAGTACTTGAGTCAATATAATTGATTGTGTTGTTTCCTATAATTGAACACTTGTGCCAATCTTAGACATCATTTTTATATTAAAATTTGAAAAAGAAAGAAAAAAGAAAAGAAAAAGAAAGAAAAAAAAACTAAATATAAAATGTCATTTCACACTATAGTAAAATATTTCTCAGATGTTTTTAAGGGGAGAAATGTAGGAGAATGAAACAAAAAAAATAAATAAATAAATTTTTTTTTAAATCAAATAATTTTAATATATAACATTGTTTCAAGTTAAAACATTAACCAAAGATGTAAAAGAATTGACAAAATGAAAATGTATAGTTTTTCTTTATACCTATGAAAAAAATTGAATGTTTGAAAACAAAACAAAAATGAACAGAAAAATGTTAAAAAATTTTTAAATAGGACTAAATTTTACAGTTTGTATAACAAGATTTATAGTAAAATACCTAAATATATGTTCCATATTAAAAATAATTATTATAGTCTTATCACTTATTTTTATTATTTTATTTTATTTACGCCTAAATTGATCTTAATCTTCACAATAAAGATACTTGTTTATATAAAAAAAATATACATACATAAATTAAAATTAGCCTTATTGTTAATGGTACTAATTAAGTATAGATATTTAGTTTTAATTCAGTATCTAAAGAAAGCATATTTTGAGGAACATAAATTGCTTCTATAAATAAATTAGGATTTTAGTCTCAAACATTCTTTACAATAGAGTTAACTATATATATAATGAGATGGAAGATAAAAGAATTTTTATTGATCACTACAATCGTTTCGATCCATCTACCATTGATCCTTCATGGGTGGGATGCTGCTTATCCCTCAGTATAGATGTGTCTCCTCACGTGATTTCAAAAGCTATCCCATTAAAATAGACTCTGTTTCACATGACATGCATATTTTCTTCTTGGTCTTCAAAGAAATGGTAAATTAATGGATACTGCTTCATTGTTATAGAAGATCAATCACAAAAACCAGATACAAAAAGAAACAAATATACAATAGAGCAAAAAATTAAAAAATGATTTTCTATAAGAATGAAGAGGTACCCACCAATTTGCCATTTCTATCACGAAGACCAAAAGGAAAACATGCAGTAATAAGTTGTGTGAAACAGAGTTTATTTTAATGATACCTCTTGAAATCACCTGAGGAGACACATCTACACTGAGGGATATACCTAAACCAGTTATGCAGCATCCCATCGACAGGGGTTTGATGCTAGATGGGTCAAAATGATTGTAGTGATCAATAAAGACTCTCCATCTTCCGTTTCTCTCATTAATTACATACCCAATGAACACTGAGTCAGTAAACGTGCTTTACCAGCAAACTACCAGGTGTATAACATAAGATTAACTACTACATATATATATATATATATATATATATATATATATATATATATACACACACACACACATATATATATATATATTTGTGTGTGTGTGTGTATGTATATATATATTAATGTTTTAAATAGGCACAAAATTTAAATTTTTATTGGAGTAGGTGGTTGAATGAAGATGTGAAGTTTATGCCTTCCTAGAGGTCATTGATTATGTAAATGAAATGAAAGACCTGGAGATGGGAATTAAAAGCAGTTTGGTTGAAGAGCCAGCTAATCAACATTTCATTTCTTATATTACACTGCTTACTACTTCTTGTGAATATTAATTTATGATGTTCATATTTTCTTAGTTATCAGTAATGATATAAATGAAGTGAATGAACTAACGACTGAAATTAAAGAATATGCAACCCAAGCATTTCTCTTAGCTTACTCTTTCTCTATGCAAATTTTTTTTAATATATATATTATTATACTAAAATAGCTTGTAAATTAAGGAACAAAATTTTTGAAAATTACTAAATATTCATCTAAATTATCAATATTACTAGAATTTTTTTTCTACTCATAATCACTAATAAACTAATATAAAGGTAAACTTGAAAAGATAAATAGAAGAATAACTTCATTTCTTTTGAAGTAAGTTTTTCTCAGCAGCTTTTATCATTCAGCAATGTCAATGAGATAGTGTCGTTGTAAAATGGTTTTGGAAATAATTGTGCCAGCATATATAATTCACTATATGCAGCCACCAGCTAACATAAATATAGAATGATGAATTAGTGCAAATCTGTTCAAATATATACATGTGATTACTGCTTTACTTTATACACACAAACATGTATATACATATATGTATGTAGACATATATAGTACACATACACATTGATATATGTCTGCATATATATACATATATGCATCTACACACATATATGTATGCACATGTGCATGAATATGGATGTTTATGATATATATAAATATATACATTATATATCTTACATACATGATCATTAATTATTCTGTTGTGTACTAGTTAGGAACAGATGCATTTATGCACAAGCCTTAATAATAATTAAAGCACATAAATACACATCTTAATTTTACTATGGATAGCTTTATATAATGGTATAAACTTCTATATGTTTCAGTAAAACATTCACTTGAATAGATCCCCTATATTAGCTTGGTCTTATTATGTTACTTAGATGAAGAATATTTACAAACTGCAGTGCCAGCACCCTCAATATAACATTTATGCAAGTTCACACACACATACACACACCCACACCACACACAGAGAAACTCATAAGTACATATGTGTGTATGTACGTATATATACAATCACACACAATTATATATGTACAGTTGTAGACATGTGACTGTATATATATAATCCCTTTCACACCTACATGTAAATTGTAGGAAATGATAACAGATCTGCTCTCACATGAGAGAGGGGTGAAAAAAAAAAAAAGGTGATTCAAAATTTAAAATTTCCTAAATGAATAATTATTTTATAATGAACTGTTAATTCCTAAATTATCAACATTTTGTTGTTTCATGTGTTATTATTAATTGTGCTGTAGAATTGAAACTAGTAGGACTTTCAGCTCGAGGACTTACATCACAAGAATTATCAATTGCACTCAGGCTGGATCCTTCGTTTGCTCTTGGCTGATCCAGTTTTTTTTGACACATTTTACAGAATCCTGTGAACTTTGACAGGAACTTGTCCATTGGTTCTAGTGAATGTAAACAGAGAGGAAGCCAATCCCAGTTCCTCAGTACTTTTGGCAGGAGGCTTTTCTTTTTACTTTGCAGAATATTAACAATGATAATGAAGGCAAGGAGTGGAATAATGATGACACTAGCTGTGATCAGTGCATATTTGCCAGCCAGTGACAAGGCAAAGACAAATGCTGGAAGCAGGAAAAATGCAGTCAGTAAATACATAAAAGCAAACCAACGGTATTTGGCCGTGGTGTTGCCCAACATTTTCGCCAGGTTTATAGGAAGCTTACGCATTATTGGTACTGGATAAAATATTAAAATGCCGGTTAGATTAAATAAAAGATGGCAGAGTCCAATTTGCAGAGCAGCTCTCAGCTTGTCTCCCGAAGTTGCCATGGCAGCTAATAAACCAGTTGCAGTCGTTCCAATGTTGGAACCTAAAGTCAGCGGGTACATTCGCTCAATGTGAATGACACCCATACCAACTAAAGGTGTGAGAGTTGATGTGAATATAGAACTGCTCTGAAGAATTATTGTTAATATAGCACCAATAATGATGGCTACATATCCAGTTAGAAATGAAAATGGTTTTGGAATGTCAGAGTTTATTGTTTTCTTCAAGGCTGAAGCTACAGGTCCACGGAGCATCGAATGAAGCAAGCGTACCATTCCCATTAGACAGAAGACCAAAGATAACAATGAGATGACCAGCAAAACAACACCGGATACCGAATCATTCCAATTGATATAACTCATCAGACAATAACCTGAAATATATTAAAAAAAGAAGTTAATATCATGTTTATATGAAAAAAAATTTCTTTTTACACAAAAAATCTATTATTGATAGCAAAATATCACAAGAAAATATAACATGCATATGTTAACACACATGTATGTGCACATGTAGCCATCCAACTACATTTTTTTACCATTTCTCTAGATTTAGGACCCATTTTCCACGGCATATTAGTAACCAAAATTACATTCCCCACTAAACAGAATACCAGCCGGTAACAGGGTACAAAGCCAAAATTTTGAAGGGGTGAAATGGAGGAGCAAGTTGATTGCATCTTCCTCAGTACTTGACTGGTACTTTATTTTATTAACAGACAAAGGTATGAAAAGGCAAAGTTAATTTTGGTGGGATTTGAATTCAGAATGTAAAGAGCCAGAAGAAATGCTGCCAAGCATTTTGTCCAACATGCTATTGATTCCGCCAGCTCAACACCTTATCCATCTACATACATACATCATCATCGTCGTTTAATGTCTGCTTTCCATGCTAGCATGAGTTGGATGGTTTGACTGGGAACTGGTGAAACCAGATGGCTGCACCAGGCTCCAATCTGATCTGGCAGAGTTTCTACAGCTAGATGCCCTTCCTAACACCAACCACTCCGAGAGTGTAGAGGGTGTTTTTACGTGCCACCGGCACAAGGGCCAGTCAGGCGGTACTGGCAACGGTCACACTCAAATGGTGTTTTTTATGTGCCACCTGCACAGGAGCCAGTCCAGTGGCACTGGCAACAACCTATATATAGATATAAATGCATACCTTTAGACATATGTACTTGCTTTTATGTATTTACTTTTCTACACTTTTTCATATGTTGAAACTTATAAACAAGCAACATTCTGAGACTTATACATATTTTGATGTATTTACAAAATGTTTAGTCAGCTGGAATAAACCTTTTGATTTAGTCTTTGTGTGAGAATTTTATGGAAGACAAATCTATGGTAGATGTCAGTGATAGGTAGTACACACAAGTTGGAATTTCTCCATTTTGATGGGGTTTTTCTGAGTTTTGTTTTTCACAATGCTCTTGGAAATGATGGAAAGCATCTTTCTAACATTAAAAAAAAGTATTTTTTGGAAAATGATGTATGTTTTCTAAGGGCACCATGAAAAAAAAATCTAAAAAATCCTCATTAAAATGGAGAAATTCCAACTTCTATGTGCTACCTATCGCTGACATCTACCAAATCTACAAACAAGAATTGACATAATTGTATATGCAAGTGAAGCTACAGAGGAGGTCAAGTTCCACTGGACTGCAGTTTGTGATCAGATACATACTGCAAAAACTCACATATTTAAATTTTTATTAAAACCGAACAGAAGAATATATAGATGAAATAAATGTACATAAATGGGTTAAGATATATAAAATGTTTGTTAAAATACAAGATTTGAAATATTTATAGGTTTTTATAGTTTTATACTTGCAGGAGTTTCAAAAAAATCTAATTAGGATTGGGAGTTTTGGGAGGAAAAGTGCTAAGATTTCTGTAATTCGTAAATTGAGTGGTTTATGGTTATTAGAATATGATTAGGTTCTTGGTATTATATCCCAATCAACTTTTAATTTATGTTCGTGTTTAATTTATGTTCAATGTTCAAATAAAATTTGACAACGATTGATTGCGTGTTTAAGTCAGAAAGTATGGGCAAGTTGGTTATAAAGATTTTTAAATTGATTGGAAGTGAGCTCTAAATATACTTTAATATACAGCATTAAAACCAAGCACTGCAAATAATATCCATCCCAGCTATACAAGTATGGGGAAATGATTTAAAAAAAAAAAGTTAAAGAAAAAAATGTGTTTGTATGTGTTTATATATATTGTCTAATATTTTGCTTAGCTGTCATAAATACCGGCATTGTTATGGAAACAAACTCATAAACTTTCTTACCAAAATAAATATTAACCTGAGTTTTAATGATCTGGGACAGAAGAAATATAACATTTGTCACTTAGGACTTGTTTTCTGTAAAATGGTCACACGATTTAAAAAATAACAGTTAAAGAATGAAATATGAATGTGTCTGTATGTGTTTATATATATTGTCTAATATTTTGCTTAGCTGTCATAAATACCGGCATTGTTATGAAAACAAACTCATAAACTTCCTTACCAAAATAAATATTAACCTGAGGTTTAATGATCTGGGACAGAAAAAATATAACATTTGTCACTTAGGACTCGTTTTCTGTAAAATGGTCACACTAAGAATAAAGCAAGAAGTTTATTCCAACTAAATAAACATTTTTTAAATACATTAAAATGAATAATATGATTTCACTGTATGACATAACTTACATTTCTCTATGGGTGATGTTACATATATTTTCTCTAATTGTGTTACATTCTGTAGATTGGTTATTAAATTAGGACTTTCACTGGAAGACACATTAACTTCACGTGTAACATTTTGTTGAACATAAGTTTTGGTATATTTGCACCAAACCTGAAATGAGACAAATATTTATACATCAACTTTTAGTTATGCAAAATAAAAACGCAAACTATGGAGTCTCAACACAGTTGCATGACCTACAAAATATAACAGCTAAATCTCCCTAAAATCACACCATGCTTTCTTAAATAAGTAACACGTACATTAGATATTGTAGTCCTGTCTATTTCTAAAGAGACTAGGCCTTTGATCAGAAGTCAACTCGAGCATTTAAGGATACAAGGTCCAAATTTAGCTACAATCACTGCATTCCTATGCATTAATGTTTCTGAATTTATGTATTTTATGCTGAATGAAAATTTAAAGCTATTAGACTGCTTATTTGGTTTTTATACCATATACAACTTAAAAACTGCTCAACATAGTCCAGAACTTTTATAATTTCCTAAAAGATATAAGTTCATGCCAGCCATTTATAAAATATCCTAAATTGTTTTACGAGACAAAATGCATAACATAACTTATAATCTGATTGGATATTTTAGCTGAAACAAAACACAAAAAGTATGAATTAAAAATCCTAAAGCTGGGGGACCACCTTAAAGAATTAGAGTCAAAATAATTGGACCCAGTGCTTATTTTTTTTTAAGCTTGGTACTTATTCTACCAGTTTGTTTTGCCAAACTGCTAAGTTACAAGAATGCATAAACCCCAGCTGTCGACTATTTTGTTTGGATTTCAGAGTTGTTTCCCCTTGTCCAGATTTCTTTCCCTACTTGAACATTTTGATTTGAAAATATATTATTTTGGCTCACTACATGAAGTTAACCCCCATTTATCACAAATAGTTTTGTTTTTATTGTAAATCATCAGAAGTAACTGCCAAGAACAACAGAGCAACACAATGCCTTCAGTGTATAAGACTGATAAACATGACTGAAGCAGATCATTAATTCTTCAAGTGGATCAGAAATTAAGTTCAGGTTATTTCTATTAGCACTTTGTTGTGCCTTAATTATCAATTAGCCATCATTTTCTTTGGTACTGTGCCAAAACAACCGGAAAATTGCTTAGTAGTTTGAAGATTTATATAATGCTGAAGTCAAACCTTATCTCAAAAGAACCAGCACTGAAATTTTCACTTTAATTAGCATTAAGATGGGAAGATAGTGAAAACATGGTCTAGTGGTTAGGGTGTTGTGCTCACAATTGCAAAATTGTGGTTTCAATTCTCAGACTGGGTGGTGTGTTGTGTTCTTGAGTAAAATACTTCATTTCATGTTGCTCCAGTCCAGTTAGCTGTAAAAAGGTTCCATCAGTAGCTGGAAAGTTAACTCCTTAACAGGTCAATGCCTTGTTCTGTGGGGGAGTGTTGTGATTTCAGTTACTTATACACCTCCAACCTTATCAGTCCTAGACATGACAGATCTAAGGAGGGAAGGTGATGTAGTGACAAGAACCAGACAATACTCTAATATAATTCTATCCTCTTTGTTCTTAACAAAAATTGCAAACAAATTTTGCCTTTCTAACCCACTGGGCTGGTAAGATAAATACCAGTCATATACTGGGGTTATTATTATACTTTGCTTTCACAAGCAGGTGGCCTTATACTATAACCCTGAAAAGATGAAAGATAAAGATAACCGCAGTGGGATTTGAGCTCAACATGTAAAGAGCTGGAAGAAATGCCATTAAGCATTTCACCCAATGTGCTAATGACTCAGCAGTTTGTCTTACTCAAATGGCATAATACATCTTACAAAGGATGCTGGCATTTGTGTTTAAAGTTGTGGTCAATTAATTACTTATCCAAAGCATGGTGCCAGCAGAAGTATTCTTCCTTTCACCAGTTAAGCAAGTGAACATTGATATAAGAATGTTGATTGTAGATCATTGTTAAAACTGCAATACAAATGTTCTGACTCATAGCTCACTGGTGCTAGATATTGGCAAAATTGACAACATTTAAAAGTGATTTATTGATGATAAAATTCAATAATTAAAGCTGGAATTTTACCTTTAACAACCTTCTTCCACTCCAATATTGACCAGTGGCAATTCCTTCTATCACCTCTTTATCAAGCTACAAGAAAATTAGAAGTAATTTTAAAAGCCAACACAAAATAAACCAGCTTTCAGTAGTCAAGAAACATAAAAAAATTAGGGGAAGTAAAATTGTGATGTTCGAGCCCTTTCTCTATAATAAGAGCAGCATAGTTTCTTAAGAAAAGGGACTGCCGCTGGGAACTGGAAGTGAATTACTGATTGTAGAATGAAGGCCAGTATGGTCATCGTCTATATAATATTGCTGTTACTAATACAAATAATAATGATGATAAACACCACTTATATAAAAGTTGCCATGCTTCTCATGTTCAATATGTTTGGTGAAATTCAGCAGCAGATAATGCTTTTCCATGTTACCAACATAAAGAAATAATGTAAAGACTGTGTGTATGTGTATAAGAGCAATTACAATGTATAGTTTTATTTAACACATGACTATAGAATAATATTTAATTTTAGAGAGAGAGCAGTATGCACAAAATATTACACACAGAATTCAATACAAAGAAAAAAAATGTATGTTGAATTATAACCAGTAAACAGTTTCTTAGCAATAGAAGTGAGAAATGTAACTATAACATATGATATTCAATAAGGATGACAATTGTATACATAAATAATTCAAGTAAAGATACAGTTTATATTAAATGAAAGTAAATATTTTATATTAAATGAAGGTAACTTACCTGAACAATTAAGTTTGTAACAGGTCTAGTTATTACTTTCAGCATGTCAAACTTACGAGTTTTATACTTCGGAAGAGATAGGTTAGACACCATCAACCCACTCAGCTTGTAGAGGTAGCCTGTAAAATAAAAAATTATAAGATTTCAAAATACCCAATTGATTCTTATCATAATTTATACTATTGTCTTTATGCTCAATTAGTTAAAGCAGCAAAGACAATATTTTTACAGATGCAATCAAAAATGAAGACAAGCTCCTCTGCTGCAACAGCTATTGGACATAAACTTCCATGCTTCCTGAAATTCACCAACAATACCTGTTCCTCCCACCTTTTTTTAATGATTCATTCACTGTTCACTTCCTGTGCATTATTCTATGTACTCTTCATGCACTTTTGGCTACTCTTTCTGATGAGTTGTAGTACATCTGAGCACTGTATACAGTAAATTTACTATTATTATCATTATTAAACCTCTATGTATGTGTAACTGCTTATGACAAAAATAAGCATCATCTCACTGAATAACACAGCATGTTAATGGATGTTGGGCTTTGACAATTCTCAGATGAATGATGTTTATTAAGTTTAATATGACATCTGTCATGTTAAGATTTATTCACACAATTTGGATGACAAAATCTTAATTATTTTACTCTAATTTTATTCCCTGATTATGGTACAAATTTTTATCATTAGAAGAACACATGTGGGTTAACTTTTTACATATTTTGATGAAAGTGACATCCATAAATGCTATATTTTGTGAACATTCCTGATAGGACAGCTAGTCTCAATTTACAGACAACCTCATCAAGCTAATGTCAGTGAAGAGATAGTCTACATGGATAAACCAATTCTTGCTGTAGCAACATCAACAATAACAACTAATATTCTCTGAAAATATGCGTTAAACATATCAATTTGAAGTTTCATGCCTTAAATTCCTGTTTATACTATTTTATTTCAAAAGCCAACAGTCTATATAACTACTTAAAAATAATTTTTGACATAATACTAAGATTCAATATTAATTGTACCGATTCCATATTATTCCACTGGTCATCAGATGACAAAAAACTGAGCTACAGGACATATTGTTTACCAAATGTAAATATGACATCACCATCGATCAAATGGAAAGTAAACATTCATACACATGCTTGTAAACACAGACACACACAATGGGTTTCCATATAACTTTTGTCCACCAATTTCACTTACAGGACATTGTTAGGGAGAGGCTTATACCAGAAGATACTCATCCAAGGTACCACACACAAGTTACCAAACCCAAAATCCAACGATATTCTTTAAACATAGAATAAACGAATTTAAGACCCAAATTAAAATACAATAAACGATATGAAATAAGCTAGATCAGCAGGTTTTAATTTGTCCTTAAGGTAAAGTGCCAACAATGTCTTTCACAAAGATGTCAGTTTATTAATATGGAGGAAAAAACAAAATTTCCTCAATATAAAATCTACCTCACACACAGAAACAACCATTTCGAAACAAATAGTATGATTAGTCAACCTTCTGTTGGAAATGCCATTTTTATAACTACGGTTTAATGCCTACAAAATAGCAACAAAACCAAAGGAAGAGAAATTTGAAACAAAGCTGCTTAAAGAATGAATTTCAGCAAAAAAAAAAAAAAAAAAAAAAAAAAAAAAAAAAAAAACTTGTTCTCTATTAAAATTTCACTAAAAGTTATTTCTAACCAATTAGTAATTATAGGAACAGATAAAAAGCGTAAATATTTGTTTATCTTCTAAATCTGAAACACTGCATCTCTGAAAAAACATTTCAGCCGAAGTAACAAAACTTTACAGAGTTATTTCCCTTAGTCCATATATTTACAAATTAAAGAAAATGCCAACAAAACCGATTGTGTTTTTAGACGGCTGTAAACTTAACATTGACAAATGAGTCAATCTAACATATTCGGTGAAATCAAGGTTATATTTGAAAAGACATTTGCTCTTGGTATCAAAACAAATGTAACTGATCAAGGAACCATATTGACTGTGGAGCAAACTTCTTTATCCCAGCCAATTTCATGTAATATCTAATTTGTATTTTATATTACACGAAATTATTTTCCTGTTTATTTGCTTGAGGTGTTGTTGAATGAATCGACCCCAGTACTAATTTTTCAAATTTGGTACTTGTTTCTATCAGTCTCATTTGCCAAACTACTGTTGCAGGGATATAAACAAACCAACACCGGTTGTAAAGTGGTGATGGGGGACAAACACACACAAATACATTTATGCACATATATGTACATACGATAGGCTTCTTTCAGTTTCTATCCGCCAAATTCACTCGCAAGTCTTTGGGTCGGCCCGGTGCTGTAGTAGAAGACACTTGGCCAAAGTGACATGCAGTGGGACTACACCCAGAACTATGTGGTTGGGAAGCAAGTTTTGATGAAATTTTCCTTGAATACCAAGTCTTTTCTACTCCAGGCAGAAGGCCCGAAATTTTGGGGAAGGGGGCCAGTCGATTAGATCGAGCCCAGTACACAACTGGTACTTAATTTATCAACTCTGAAAGGATGAAAGGCAAAGTCGACCTCGGCAGAATTTGAACTCAGAACGTAAAGGCAGACGAAATACCACTAACCATTTCGCCTGGTGTACTTATGTTTCTTATTTCTTTATTGCCTACAAGGGGCCAAACATAGAGGGGAGGGGACAAACAAGGACAGACAAAGGGATTAAGTTGATTACATCGATCCCAGTGAGTAACTGGTACTTAATTTATCAACCCTGAAAGGATGAAAGGCAAAGTCGACCTTGGAGGAATTTGAACTCAGAATGTAACGGCAGATGAAATACCGCTAAGCATTTTGCCCAGTGTGCTAACATTTCTGCCAGCTCGCCACCTTAAATACCAAGTCTTGAAGCAATACCAACCCTAAAATAGCCTTTATGAGCAGCCAGATTTCCAAGAACCAAACACTAATGTAATTCAAATATATTATCATAGAGCAGGGGTCTCCAAAGTGGTTGATATCGACCCCAGGGGGAAGAGATCGATGGGCCTATTCAAGGGGTCAATAAATGCACATTTACTTTATTACTATTATTTATTTATTTTCTTGTACATTCCTGGGGGTCAGTGAGGGGTCAAGGATTCCGTGAAGGGGTCAATGGTCAATGGCCAAAGTTTGGGATCCCCTGTCATAGAGTGACAACATATGTAAGTATATTATTATACTGGGTGGGAAAATGTGAAGGCACATGGCTCAGTGGTTAGAGCGTCAGTCTTACGATTGTGAGATTGTGAGTTTGAATCCCGGACCGGGCTGCATGTTGTGTTCTTGAGCAAGACACTTTATTTCACGTTGCTCCAGTTCACTCAGCTGTAGAAATGAGTTGCGACATCACTGATGCCAAGCTGTATCGGCCTTTGCCTTTCCCTTGGATAACATTGGTGGCGTGGAGAGGGGAGGCTGGTATGCATGGGCGACTGCTGGTCTTCCATAAACAAATTTGCCCAGACTTGTACATGGGAGGGTAACTTTCTAGGTGCAATCCCATGGTCAGTCATGATCGAAGGGGGTCTCAGCAGGGTGGGGAAAAAAGTCACACACGAAATAAGCTCAAAAGACACCAGAATTTTCAAAGACATGCTTCAATTTTTTTTTAATTGAATAAAATCATCATCATCGTTTAACGTCCGCTTTCCATGCTAGCATGGGTTGGACGATTTGACTGAGGACTGGTGGCTACATCAGGCTCCAATCTGATTTGGCAGAGTTTCTACAGGTGGACGCCCTACCTAATGTCAACCACTCTGAGAGTGTAGTGGGTGTTTTTACATGCCACCGGCACAAAGGCCAGTCAGGCGGTACTGGCAACGGCCATGCTTGAAATGGTGTATTTTACGTGCCACCTGCACGTGAACCAGTCCAGCGGCACTGGCAACGATTTCGCTCAAATGTCTTTTCATGTGCCAACAATAAATAGACATGTTTATACATGATGATAAAAAAGAATAATAATAATCCTTTTTACTGTAGGCACAAGGCCTGAAATTTTGGGGAAGGGGAATAATTGATTACATCGACTCCAGTGTTTCACTGGTACTTAATTTATCGACCCTGGAAAGATGAAAGGCAAAATCAACCTCAACAGAATTTGAACTCAGAACGTAGCAACAGTTGAAGTACCACAAAGCATTTCATCCAGTGTGCTAATGAGTCTGCCAGCTCACTGCCTTAAATAATGTCCTAATAACCCAGGCATTTATGCAGTTAAATACAAAAACAAATAAATGAAGTCATAAAAACAACACTATTGAAACTAAGACAACAAAGCCTTGACGTAAAACTAAAACAATTAAATAACTAACCAGTTATATTCATGACTTCTATTATTTAAACGTCAAAAGAACTAGATTACAAAGTGTTATTTTCTATTAGCCAATCTAAAATATAATTTTCTTTTGTAACAAATGTTCAAATGTTTTAGTACCAGACTGAAGTAGAGGTGGAGATGAGATAAATCTGCAATATGCTGTAGTGTCCTTAAATTTTTGTTTTAATATGTGTCTTTCTTTTTGTTTACAGAAATATTTCACCATTTTGTTTTATTAACAACACATTTTTACAGGAAGAGAAAGAAAAACAACATTAAAAGGATAAAAGACAAAATTATTGAGAATAAAAAACCCGTAACTACCTCACCAAGAAAACAAAGAAAAAGAGAAAAAAAAGAAGGGGGAAATTAAATATGGTTCTACACCTGAGAACAAATGGTGTGTTTATTTGTACCATGTGGGCACGATTTGTAGAGAAGAATCGCCAGCAACACTTGCTAAAATTATCTCCAAACTTTTAAACTTCCTAACAAACTACAAGTACACCTGAACGATAACTATATTGATTACTAATAAATTGAGTACTGGGGTCTGAGGTTGTCATTGTTTGAACTAGATGTAGGTCTGGTTATTTGAAATAAATATCTTTTTTTATGGATAGTGTATCATCATCATTTAACGTCTGTTTTCCATGCTGGCATGGGTTGGACGGTTTGACTGAGGACTGGCAAGCCAGGAGGCTGCACCAGGCTCAAATCTGATCTGGTAAGGTTTCTACAATTTCTTTCAGTTTCTGTCTACCAAATCCATCCACAAGGCTTTAAGTGGGCCTGAGGATAGAAAACACCTAAAATGCCACACAGTGGGACTATACTTGGAACCATGTGGGTAGAAAGTGAACTTTTTACCACACAGCCCCCGCCCCGTATCTATAAGTGGAATTACATGTAGAGGTGTGCTGCTTGAAGTAACAGCTGAAACAGATATTGAAGCTCAGAGATATGATACAAAATCAATAAACCTGGACAGATGTTGTACTGCAGACCTATCAAAAATATGACAGCATGATAAAAAGAAAGCAAATGATAGAGTTGTTGTTGTTGATGATGATGATGACGACGACAGTGATGCCAACAGCAATAAGGAAACAACTAAAAAAATAGATTTAATCCTGTCAATTCCAGAATCACTATTTAAAACTGATGCCAGATATAATAATATGTACCATAAATGTTTTAAAGTAAACAACATTTATTTGAACAACAGAGACAAAATAAATAAAACTATGATTAACTAGAAATCTATGAATTTTAATATGACCTTGCTTCTGCTAGTCCTACAGATGCATCCATTGAAAAATTGATTAATCCAAATTAACTTTGAGTAGAAGAAATGAGCAATAATAGCATAATCAGTGACATAAAACAATAATAAATTGGAATTTAAACCTATGTTGTGCACTTGGCTCACCATAAATTTTCCTTCTGTTCACCAGCTTCATATGCTGTGGGCAAACTGATAAATTTTACTTGGATGTATTACTAGATAAATTTATTTGCTTTAACATATAAAATAGGAAGATCACTTACAAGGTTTATTGAACAGCAGATTGATTGAAAGTTACAGAGAAAGGAGTAATTACCAGTGCAGACCTCCACAGTAAGTAACAAGCAAACACTCAACCAATTGAACATATCATGGACGGTGGCAGCACCAAATGCTCTCCGGAATTCATCCCTATTTCCATACTGGGCCAGGGAAACAATTGTGTTGGTTACAGATGTCCCAATATTGGCACCCATTATAATTGAAATTGCAGGCTCGACATTGATCACTAGTAAAGACAAAATAAAGAAAAAAAATCATCAAATGTAATTTTAAAAACAATTTGAATCTCATAAATCTAAATTCATTCTTCTGAAAGAAATATAGGATATTTATGAACGCATTAAAAATTATACATTTTTTAACTATAAATTGATTGAAGATCTCTTAATAATAGTTCCAGTCTTTACTAGTTGCAGCCATGTAAATAGAGATATAGAACATTATAGTTCCAAAATATGTAATACTGATGATAGCTGATTTTCAAAATCCAGTGATGTTGTCCACACTTTGTATATCTCAAAACCTTAGATGAGTGAAAAGAGCAGAGTCTCCATCTAAATGCTAAGTTGTACCACTTCCACTTAATAGTAATAGGTGTGTTTACAGAGAGGCCATCAAGCTGCAGAGCTTGCTCTAACAATATGCCCAGGTTCAAATTTGAAAATACTCACGTAACACATGCAAGCATAGAAAATTAATAAACAGTAATTAAAATATGTCTTCCTGAATATTTCTTAGTAAACATTACTGTTTTCATTTTTATGTGTTATAAATTCTACCTAGGAATAACCATCTGCCTAAATTCTATATGTCTTTATGAATAAAATAAAGAAAATCATGTCACAAGACATTAAATGTTAATTACTATAGTTAATTGCTTGTTCATTTGGTTTTATGTCCCTTTTTTTTTTCCATGCTAGCATAGGTTAGATGAACATATTGAGGTATTGTTTTACAGTCAGATGTCCTTCTTGGTCTCCTAGCTGATACCTGTTTTTCAAGTAAGGGATAGTTTATTCTGCGGGTTATCAATGACACAGAGCCAGCAGACAACCCATTGACAGGGAAACACACACACACACATGCACATGACAAGCTCCTTTCAATTTTCGTCAACCAAATCCACTTATGCTACGCGTTGTGTTCTTGAGCAAAACACTTCATTTCACGTTGCTCCAGTCCACTCAGCTGGCAAAAATGAGTAACGCTGCGATGGACTGGCGTCCCGTCCAGCTGAAGAACGCATACGCCATAGAAACCAGGAAACCGGGCCCATGAGCATAGCTAGGCTTTAAAAGGGCGCATTTATTTTATTAAATCCACTTACAAGGCTTTGGTTGGCTTGAAGCTACAGTACAAGATGCCCAAGACGTACTGCAGTGGGACTGAACCTGAAATCACATGGTTTCAAAATGAACTTCTTAACTACACTGTTGAGAGAAAATATGAAGTTAAATACAAAATGCTCTTTCTCTCTTTTACATGTTTCAGCCCTGAGGCTGTGGCCATGCTGGGGCACTGCCAGTACAATATAATAATTCTATTTACTTTCAGCAATTAATTTTTCTTCAAACTGTCTTTCAAAACAATTAGAGAAAAGGTATATTCAAGTATATAGTTAGTACTAGTTTCATTTTACTATTAATGCTTGCATAGAAAACACAGCACAAATGGGGTTTGAATTTCAACTCCAAAAAGACAAAATTAAACAGGACCCAGTTAAGATTGCCACTCTACTTTATCAGTCACATTCCCATGGCTATGTGTGAAGGCTGTAATAAACAGAATGTAATGTAAGACGTACTGTTTGCTGCTACCATTGTGACAACAATGGACGTAGAAGTACTTGAGCTCTGCATCAACACAGTTGCAAGGATGCCAATCATAAGACCAGTCAATGGATTTTGAAGAAGCATGTGATTAGACATGAAACCACCTAGAAATACAATGAATAAAAATAATATTACAAATTCAACAAACATAACCCGTATACATGCTCAAACACACACAAACAAAAAGATATAAAGCTTTTAATTACAGTTGATTAATAGTTGGAATGAGGCCTAATAGTAGAAGGAATCACAATGATAATAATGAAGAGGAAAAGGAGGGGGAAACATTAACCAGGAACTGAATTTTCTGATTCATGTTATCAGACGCTGAAAAGTGAGATAATGTAAATATGTTATTTTTTACCTTCTAATTTTATACTATTATTAGATTAGACACGTGTCTATTAAACCAGTAAGCTTTTAGGTGAACAATGGAAGTTTCTGCCTACTAAAAGTAGAAGTCAAATTTTCCTCAGGTCATACCTTAGGAAAGAATGGAGGACATACAGACAAATAGACCAAAGCAGAAACACATTTTATCAGGTGTCTGCTTGATAAACGTTGCTTTAGGGCTAAACAACAGTCAATTAGCATGCCTTCAAATGAATTATTTAAAGTATTTACTTTTTAATTCAGATAGCCAGGCCTAAAATGATTATGCTTAATCAAGAAAGGAGCTGAAATACACACTAATTAACTTAAGCTCATGACTAATCTGGAAATGGTTGGATGCCAATGGTTCTGTTTTAGACCAACTGAAAAGTAAGACTAATTACATAGCATACTTCTACAATACCACAGTTGTTGGACTTTAATATCCAGTTTTGGGAATATTCCAGATATTAAATGTCTTAAAAAGAAAGATGGATTATATATATTATTGTGTGTGCATACCTATAATTATTTTGTCTAGGTATGAGGCATTTGTTGTAATGTTGAGATATATTCACCTTTGAAATATTGGTTTCAAATTTTGGCACAAGGCTAGCAATTTCAGGGGAGTGGGTAAGTCGATTACATTGACTCAAGTACTCAACTGACATTTATTTTACCGACCCCAATAGGATGAAAGGCAAAGTCGACCTTGGTGGAATTTGAACTTAGAGTGTAAAGACAGATGAAAAGCTATTAAGCTTTTTGCCTGTATGCTAACGATTCTGCCAGCTCAGCTGCCTTAACTGACCTTTGACATATCAAAAGGTAAACATTAGACTGAAAGGATGAAATATGCTAACCACAAAACATCTTTCCAGGCTATCACCACATCTCACTATATATATACTCACACACGTGCATAAATGTAGCTTGTGTTATGCAAATTAAATATGATTGCATAGTTTATTGATTGATTTAGACATCACTATTTTCCAATTAGTCCCATGGCATTTTGTCAATATACACAATTATTGAAGTGTACTTTGCCAATATTGCATAATTACTGCCAACAATCCTAATGGAAAGAGTTGAAAATCACTTTTACTATTTGGTGTTCTGAAATTGGTCCTATTATCTTGATAGGAAAGGTTGTTAGTTATACTTAAGTTAATATTAATATATATAATACCGTGAATATTTAAAAAAGTTCACTATAACTAATTACAGGGCCAGAAAAACAAAAACCAATGTAAGCCATTGATTAATATTAATTTAATTCTTATAAGTACGGGAGATAACTCCGTACATACTTCAGTTTAATTATGAGCTAATCGGTGAAGCACAACCTTGATGTCATTATAGTTGGGTATAAAGGGGCATGTGTACTCTTCTATATTATGGAGTTTTTTTCCAATTACTGATCATTAAAATGACTTATGGAACTGTGGTACACCTAAACCTTTGACCCTAAACAAATTTTACATATAAAATTCATCACTCTCTATCCAAGTCATTTTCCATCATTATACAAAGAACCACAAATAGCAACAAAAGCCGAAGACTTTCTGACTTCACAAAGACAAAAGACAATAATAATGATAAAATGTCAACAAGGAAAACCATTTAAGTTAACTTGAAGTGAAAGGAACCCCACACAAAATTCTAAATTTCTTTGAAACAGTAAAAACATCAGAAGTATCTACTCCCAGTTTCTTGTCTCTTCTTTACAATCACATAAACTAATTGGGTTCAGTTAGCCTAATTAATTTCCCCACTCTTACCTACCTCTTTGTAAAGACCCATTGGAAAACAATACTCTCTTCCCCAAATTCACTCTCTTGAGGTGATAATGCAAGCAGCTGAGCCACTGAAGGATGACCTCAGAATGCTGAACTTTTTGGACAAGATGACAAAGGACCAAGACACCAGGCACTTTGTTATACTCAAGAAGACCCATCCTCCACAGCAGAAGTGTTAAAACGACATCCCCCGAAGAAAAGGATTGGCCTACAAGAGTCCTGTGCCAGAGCCATGTAAAATCAGTCATGCCAGCACCATGCAAAAGTGCTCATGCCAGTGGCATGTTAAAAGCACACAGCAAACACCATCAGCATTCTTTGAGGAGAGAAGTTGATTACATTAACCCAGTACTTGACTGGTAGTTATTTTATTGGCTCTAAAAATGTGAAAGGCAAAGTCAATGGTGGAACTTGAACTAAAAGCATAAGCTAACAAAAATGCAGCTAAACACTTTGTCTGATGTGCTAATGATTCTGGCTGCTTGCCACTTTCATAGTTTCAAATTTTTAGCACAAAGTCAGCAATTTTAGGGGGCAGAGGTTAAATGATTACATTGACTCCAGTATCTGATTGGTATGTTATTTCATTGACCCCAGAGGAATAAAAGTTGACCTCAGCAGAAATTGAACTCAGATCATGAGTCTGAAGCTATACCACTAGGCATTTTGTCCACTGCTCTAATAATTCAGCTGGTTCACCACCTTAATTATACTAATTCTTTCTAATTTTGGCACAAAAAGAGAGGGGTCAAGTTGACAACATCAACCCCAGTACTTGACTGGTACTCTTATTTTTTTTATCAACCTTGGAAGGATAAAGCCAAGTTTGACCTTCTTGGTGGAATCTGAACTCAGAACATAAAGAACCAAAAGAAATAGAGCAAGGCATTTTGTCTAGCAGTCTAACTGAAGGGATGAGGTGAACCAGGCGAAAAAGGTCAGGGACATCAATGGTTGAGGGGTGCTACCAGAAAAAGAAGTGTGAAGGAGGTCACATGGGCAGAAGTAGGACCAGTGTGGGCTTCTTCACTTTGGGGTGGTCGTGGCAGATGGACACGTGTGGATGCATGAGCTAGAGAGGGAATTTGCTGTTAGGTTCTGGCTATGAGCTAGGTGATTAGGGTGCCTTTTGGATATAACCCAGCCAGATAGTCAATGCTGCAAGAGAACCTCAGAAATAGGTGAATCACACTTTTTCCCTCATACTACAAGCTATTTCAGGCTTTGTGTATTTTTTTTTTTAATATTTGTTTTTGTCCTCTTCCACGATATATCACCTGGATCAAGATGATGGCCAGCAAAGCATTGAAGATGTAGCAGGTCTCATGGCTCTGCATCTGGAGGGAAACACATTGGCACTGTACCTTAAATGAATGAAACAGACCAACTGGATGCAGAGAAGATAGAACAGTGCCTACAGGAAGCATTTACAGAAAGATCATATGCTGTGTTTGCCAAGCTAGGAAAGGTCAGGTGGACAGGAGAACAGGTGGATGTATATGCAGCAGAAGACTGACAATGCTACCTGGTTTTATTGGAGAGGGATTAGAAAAGGCAGTACAGTTGGTTTCCTTGATGACATATCAGTGCGGCTGCAACAACTGCCAGGCAGTGAGATGTCGATGAACTTGTGCAAGCCCATGTGTTGATGCAAAACACCAGGTGGAAAGCAGTGGTAACGGCAGCTACGGAAGCCCACGGCATCATGCAACAATCAACGAAGAATGAGGAAAGAAAAGCCACTGAGGAGCAGCCATGACCATTTATGGGCCGGTGTTTCAAGTGCCAGAGACCATGTGGAGACGAAGTCCAAACCCATTTACTACTAGTGCAAGCAGACAAGGCATATCACTCAAAATTGCAGCCAATGAAATGGCCACGAGGAAGTTGCTGCCTCTCAAACTTCCCCTCTGAGCAAGTGGAGGCTCTTGTACAATTGCAGCGTATAGTTGAAGTCAAGGCTGGAGGAAAAGCATTCAAAGCCAATGAAAGGAGGGTTCAAACAAAAGGGGCTGCAGAGATGTTAGTAAATCACCACCTAGGGGTTCTGGGAGAGCTAGCTGCTGAAGTCAGTTTGAAGCTGAGCAAAGTCTTAGTGTTCTCGGAAAGGAATAAGGCACACATTCTAACCAGCATGAAAAAGGCCCAGTTGGCAGTGCTGAAAGATTCTAAGTGGAGGATAGCTGCCGTGTATCAGTTAGGGGACTGCATGCCATGCATCATATGGGCGTGGATAGAATCCTGTAATTTGCAAGGTTGACTCCGATGTTACTAGGCAGAGCATTCAAAAAGTGGTTGGGAGCAGTGACAGGTGTCAATCCGTCAACCCTAATCCAGGTGTTCACGAGCTGGGAAACATCTCAGTAGAGCACAAGTGGAAACAATTGGCAGTGGATGAGACACACTACCAGCAGGAGACGTATCTCTTGATGCTCAACTGCAGTCCAAGTTCGATGGAAATGTGGATGAGGTTGCCCGAATCCTGAACAAGATATTCCTGAAGTGGAGACCTGTGGACGTATTGCTGATGGACAACTGCATTTTATTCGGAGGTGCTGAAGGAGATGCTCAATAAGTGAAATGTGCACCACTTCTTCAGAGCAGAAATGGGATTATGGAAAGGCACCATCGCACGATCAAGGTCATGGTGGAGAGGAGATACTTCCAGTATTTTGGTACAATATGTCACCCTGATCAGGACAGGCCAAGGAGTCAGTGTTACACAGAGTGATATTCAGGTATGAATGGTGACCCCGGTATACAGCTTCACAACATTCTGCGGAAGAGAGAGAGCCTACCTTCATGCAGATAAGAGATGAAGCACACTGCACATCTCAGTGGAATAGAGGGTCGGCAATGGCTGTTAATTCCAAAAATAATGTCTCTGTGGATGGGATGCCACATCATGTCTTGAATATTTGCGGAATTGTCATTTCTTCGGATGAAAGAGGAGGAGAGGAAGCAAGCGGTGCTCCATCCCTGCAGAGATTGCAGTGAGTGGAACATTCACCCAGGTGGATGGCAGATTTCAACATGGCGTGAAGTGAGGAAGTGATCATTGAGATCAGTGGGGCATATGGGGATGAAGTGAATCAGGAGAAAAGGGTCTGTGACGTCAATGGATGAGGGGCCCTACCAGAAGAGGAACAGTGAAGGAGGTCACGTAAGCAGAAATAGGACCAACATGGGCCTCTTCACTTCAGGGTGGTTGTGGCAGACATATGCGTACGGATGTACAAGCTAGAGAGGAGGTTCAGGCAATAGGTTAGGCAGGAGGGCACTTTTCGTATGTAACCCAGTTGGTGAGTTGACACTGCAAGGGAACCTGAGCGGTAGATGAATCACTTTGTTCATCATACTACACTAACAATTTTGATAATTCACAACAACATACAAGAATAAGGATATGTAAATCTGAAGTCTTATAGGTGACAGCCCTAAAATGAAATGTGATAAATCTGAAAAAAAAAAAGGGGATAATTATATTTGGTAAGTGAAGTAAGAACATACCAGCAGTTTTGCCACCCAAGAGTCTGAATGCTTGGCTAAGCAGGTTGAGTGATATGATGAAGATGTACAGGAAGCCATGGACACAGATAATCTTCAAAGTAATCAGCAGTATACGCACTACCTTGTCACTGGTACCCAGGGCTGCCAAAAACAATAAGTTCTTATTATAACTCAATGACTAAAATATAATTCAGTTGCATAACTTACAGCATACACACACACACAAAAAAAAAATACGAAGGAGAGAATAGATGTTAGTATATATATATAAAAAAAAACATAGCAAATATAAGTGTAAACAATAATTGTAATAAGAGCTAAATTGCAATCACACTAATATTTTAATCTAACAGACGAAGAACATTTATAGAAATAACTTTCATATGTAATCAGATAGTGACATGCAAGAAACACACACACACACACATACATACAAACCACATGAGATACATACAAATCAAATACATACATATAGATACAAATACAAACATAGTCACACACATAATATATATATTATTCATCTGTGTGTATGAGTGTGAATCTCCACTGGTTTTGATGATGAGTATACAGTTCTTTGATCAACTGAATTCTCTACTCAGTGAATTACCATCTAAGTGGCTGAGTACTCCACAACCACATGTACCCTTAATGTAATTCTAAGGCAGAAATTATGTGACAGTGAGTAACAAAGCTGTATCTTTGAATTATGGGTACATTTCCTTCTGATGGGATTCTATACAGGTTCCACCTACCACTTTCACTCAGAAGGTATGGGTTCACCTGACCTTATATAAAATTTCATTTGCCCAAGATACCATGCAGCTGGCTCATATCCAGGACTTTGTGGCTATGAGGCATTTGGCCATGCTGCACCTATTATACACACATATATACATACATATATATATATATATATAGTCTGATATAATGAATCCATAAACACATAAAACATCCAAGGGTATATTTTTTTCCCCTCTGAAGATATTATGTTCAGGTCATTTACTTAATATATACTGAGTATTAATTGAAACAGCTGTAAGTGTAGATCATTAATTTGCTGTTAATAATAAACAATTATTAACTTCCTAATCTCCATTTTCTTTTTTTTTTCTTCTTTGATATATATATATATATATATATACGATGGGCTTCTTTCAGTTTCCATCTAACAAAATCGACTCACAAGGCTTTGGTTGGCCCAAAGCTATAGTACAAAACGCTTGCCCAAGGTGCCATGCAGTAGGACTGAATCTAGAACCATGTGGTTGAAAAGCAAGCTGCTTTCCACACAGCTACACCTATTACTGCATAGGTTTGGCCATGATGGTGGCTATAATAAACTAAGGAGTGTATGTAGTATGTAGTATGTATATGTATATATAAAGGATCACAAATGCACTTTGTAAATTATGAAACATAATGCAATAAAAAATGAAACTGAAATAAAACAATTTGTTATATTCATTAGGGACTGAAAACTAAAGCAATGAGTAATTAAGATTAAAAGCAGTCTAAAGTTGAAGACAATTTACATTTCTAACATGAAGCCACATCAATCGTAACACACATACATGAAAGAAAATTTATTCATGTTTGAAAAGAAATCTGTCAAAAATATTGTTTCATCAACTGAATTAGTTTTCTTTTTTTTATTTTTTTCTGTTCTAGGCACAAGGCCCAAAATTTTAAGAGAAGGGACCAGTCGATTAAATTGACTCCAGTACACAAAACCTGTACTTAATTTATCAACCCCCGAAAGGATGAAAGGCAAAGTCGATCGCGGCGGAATTTGAACTCAGAATGTAAAGACAGACGAAATACCCCTAAGCATGTTGCCCGGCGTGCTAACGTTTCTGCCAGCTCGCCGTTGGCAGTTTCTCTTTTGCATTATAACATTTTCTTTGATACCATTCTCATCATTAGCATCAAGTCTGTTTTTTCATACTGATACAGGTTGGAGAGGATTGCACATATTGAAATGATTGTCTGACAACTCTAAGGGAATGAAATTTGCTTAGGGTGTACAAACCTAGGTTGTTATAAAGCATTTTCATCCCCTCCACCCAAAATTTTAGCGAGTGTACTTGCATCCTATGCACTCTCTGTTTCCAAATCTATGATAACAGCACCCTCTGTAGTGGATCAGTTACTATGTTGTCTTATCTCTCTCTCTGCCCAGTACTCTGTAAAGTATTCAGCGAGTTAAGCAGAGAGACGACAGATTTGAAAGGAGTTTTTAGTCTTGCTGAGGACATGACAACCTCACTGACGCGGGTACAACAAGATGCACTCTAGAAAGCGGTTGATGTTAGGAAGGGCATCCAGCCCAAAAAATCCATGCTAAAACTGAGACATTTGAGCAAGATATGGTCCTCCAAATTGAAGAGGACAGTAACTCTGAATAATAAGTGATTCAGAGTTAGACAATCCAACTGGTACCATCATGGAAAAAAAAATGTAAAATGATACTGATGAACACGTGTGTATGTGTGTTAACGCATGTGTATGTGCATGTATATGTGTGTGTGTGTGTGTGTGTATATATATATATATATATATATATAATGTACACGTGTTATTTCTTTACTACCCACAAGGGGCTACACACAGAGGGGACAAACAAGAACAGACAAACGGATTAAGTCGATTATATCGACCCCAGTGCATCACTGGTACTTATTTAATCGACCCCGAAAGGATGAAAGGCAAAGTCGACTTCGGCGGAATTTGAACTCAGAACGTAGCGGCAGATGAAATACCGCTAAGCATTTCGCCCGGTGTGCTAACATTTCTGCCAGCTCGCCACCTATATATACAATGTACATGTGTGCAGACATACACACCCACACATACAATTATCTTTTTACATGCTGGCATGGGTTGGCTGGCCCTCATATCTCTCTACTCACAGTGGTCTTTCATCATCTGGCATAAATAGCAACAGAGGAAAAAAAGCCCAACTCTGTAGTTTATATTGTTATTTTTGGTATGGTTTCTGCAGCCCCCATTACTAACCATCTGCAGTGCAGACTGGGTGCATTTTACCATCATGCCTCCAGCAGCACACCCACACACAATACAAATATTTTTTTTCGTTTGTTTAAAATACAGAAACAAAAATTAATTCAAGCAAAACACAATTGACAGATTTTTTTCAACTATAAACTCATGTAACAGAAAATATTTGTGATGTAAGGAGAGTAGAAAATGGTTGTGATGTAAGACATGAAAGAATATTAGACTCTGAATACTTACCTGTAGACCAGGTAAAATATGGTAGGGTTATTATACATATTATGTTACAAAAATAGGAGGTGAAGAAAAAATTCTTAAACATGCAATTACAGTAGATCTAAGAGATAAGACTTTGAATTGTTGTAGATATATTCTTAAAACATTTAAGGTCTGAAGTATATATTTTTTTTCAGACTTAGGGTATGTTTATAAATAGACATGCATAAACATGTATATTTATATTATGTGCATATATGTATATAAACAGGTACACGTGTTGAAAAGCATATTGAAATATGCATATTGAAATGAAGTGACTTTGTAAAATTCAAGTCTTTATTATTCATAATCATTATACTGATTGTTAGAAAGAAAACCAACAATAGCAAAAATCTCTTTCTTTAGAGACTACAAAAATTGCATGGATGGAGTATGAAAAGATTTCAATAGTTTTTTTTTTCATGTATTAGATGTTTCAAGGCATGAGGAAATGGAAGATGTAGATATGAAGAAACCTACATAAGGGAAAATATAACTATAAATAAACATATTCTGCTACCACCACCATCACCTCCATGAGAGTGTTAACATTGACTATGAAGATATTTTCTACACTCCTTTACAGCTAGCCTTCAACCCAGGAACCAAGAGGTAGTATCTCATTTCAGCAAGGATGATCAAGGAATCCTTGCGTAACATGTGTTTCAATAGGGGCACACTACACTACTAAGGTATATGAGTCCATTATTTGAACTACCAAGTTACTGTATATCCAACAATGCTAAGTAAACCTTATATTACATCTTTAATTTAAATACTTCAGAGAAAATAGTTTATTCAAGTAGACCACTTGTGTATTTCTATGTTGTGACCATCCCATGCCAGCATGGACAAAATAGATGTAAAAGGAAGAAGGTCAGATTTATTTGCAGGAGGGGAATGTAACAGCAACTGGACACTTAATGTCAAGGCAACATCCATCAGTGAACTTACAAAAGTATAGTCCATTTAAATATATATGGAAGAGTCTAAGTATTCTTAATTCCTTATTTATATCATAGATGAAGATTTTATTTTTTGTTTGTTTGTTTGTTTGTTTAATTTTTTATAACCTGAAATCTGAAGCTGATAAATCTGTAATGCTTTTTTAAACAAAAATTTGAGCAGAAAAATTGATTAGATTATTAATTGAAATATGAACTGCTAATTTTCTAAAACAATTTTTTTATTTCAGTTCTCATATTTTGCAGTCTCTTTTGTATCAATATGAAACTGTAGATGGAGAATCTCCAAATCTAATCTGGCTAGTATTAATTTTCGTCTGGATTTCTGTTTAAATACAGTAACACAGTACATTGAAGAAACATTACATTCCTGAAACTCTTGTTATAACATGGACTTCCTTCATACAAAAAGTATTTTCACATCGACTTCTATACAACATGGCAGCTAATGGGGAAAAAAAAAAGCTTTATGTTACAGAATTCCATATTATAACCAAAGTTTCAAAAATGCAATACCTCTGTAATGTGCAAGATGCCTGTAGTTCCATTTTGATTTGGTAATGATACCTTAGATCTTAGGGGAGAGTAACTGGTAAGATATATCATTCCTAACAGTATATTCTCAGTACAAGAGATTCACAACTAACTGATTGAGTCTAACTGGTTCAGTTTTACTTAACAAGGTTCCTGCTTCTTGTTCCATGGCATTTACCAGAATGTAAGCAAACACTGATAAATTATAGCTGATGTCACTGAATGTAGACATGCATGTAATTGAGTGTGTAAAAACAATAATTTACCAATTTCATACATTATATCAACAGTTCAGAAGCTTTTATCATTCATTTCAATATCCAAAACTTTAGGTACTGACAGTAGTTTTAAATGCATTTAAAACTCGTAATTATTTGGATACATTCTACTAAATTACGGAGATGTACTTGCATAGTAAGTGACCTGATCTGAGATTGTGTACTGGAACGAAAACAATTGCAGCGTGGAAGGTGTTTATAAGCCATTTAAAATAACACACAAAAGCCGTCAGATTCACTTCAACATTTAAATTTAATTTGTCAAAATATTTTCGTCGCTTTGAGACCGCGACCTGTTCACTGACAAAATTGTGCAGCACAATTTTGTCAGTGAACAGGTCGCGGTCTCAAAGCGACGAAAATATTTTGACAAATTAAATTTAAATGTTGAAGTGAATCTGACGGCTTTTGTGTGTTATTTTAAATGGCTTATAAACACCTTCCACGCTGCAATTCTACTACATGTTATCTCAAAACAGTCTTAAAATTCCAGTATGATTCTTAAGTTTACCATAGGATCAAATTTAGAAATCCCCTCCTTACATCCATCAACATGAAACTCTAACTGTCATGGATCCTGCGAAGGACATAGCAGAAGTCCCTTCTTACAGACCACACTAATAAAAGCTGATATAATCTTTAAAATAATGTAAGTCTAATTGAGAATTCAATAAAACAATGTACCTGTTCTATTAATTGACCCAATATTTTCATAAATAAGTGTCAAAGCATCTATAAATACCAATTATCTATATATACCCACTCACTTATCTGCACACATCCACACAAGAAAATCTATAGTGCACTGCAACTTGACTATTTTTTGACGAAAATGATTAACTGCTAGAATACAAATTAATCTACTGAAAGTATGATAATCCGTTACAAACAGATAATAACAGTTATAATTCAAATAATCAACAAGCTATCTCTTTCTGGGTTTTTTGCATTAGACATTTATAAAATGTCATTGACATTTTGTGTCATTAGCAATGCCACGCAATAGTCTAGCTAGCAACATGCGTAATATACTTGGTTACCTAGTAGTAATAATATTTATAAGAAAACTGAGCAACAATCCATAGAAAAGGATGGCCATAAAAATTTCCTTGTTTTTTATGTGGTAGATATTCATAATTAAAAATAGATATATTTAACACATTTATTATGTAAGTTTTGCGTTGCCTACATCATTTACTCTCTTTTGCTGAACCGCTAAGTTACGGGGACGTAAACACATCAGCATCAGTTTTCAAGCGATGTTGGGGGGACAAAAACAGACACACAAACATATACATATATATATATATATATATATATATACACATATATATGACGGGCTTCTTTCAGTTTCCATCTACCAAATCCATTCACAAGGCTTTGGTCGGCCTGAGGCTATAATAGAAGACACTTGCCCAAGGTGCCACGCAGTAGGACTGAACCCGAAACCATGTGGTTGGTAAGCAAGCTACCTACCACACAGCCACTCCTACGCCTACATATATGTATAAACTTACTAAATTACTGATACATGAACAGTAATGCTCTAATGTACTACAGAGTAAGGTGATAGATTTAAACCAATACAGTATGTATAATTTAATGGAGCAATTAAATATGTTGAATAGCTGCAAACAACTGTATTATTTTCTTATACAATCTCACTACAAGGAGAAAAAGATCGGCTGGTCAAGTTTCAACCTTCATTGGGGTTTCATCAGTAACTGACTATGCTTCTATGTCTACAATAATGCTGTATTTATGTGTATGGTTGTTGCTTGTGTGTGTTAATTTTTGTATTATTCAATGTCAACTATAATGGTGTTCATTTGTGCCCAAAGGCTTTTAAATGGTGTTCCAGTGAAATTTTACTACAAATGCAGTCAAGAATTTCTGAAACTATTGTATTTCCAAGCTGTGTTATTGAAAATATAATTGTAAATTGCAAGATCATCTTAAAATGTCCTTTTTACACCATGCCATATAAAAATAATTTACTAGGATATTTTTCTCAGAAACTAGTGCATTTGAAAAAGCCAAGCTTCGCGCTAAACAAAAAAAAAGAAGAAAAAGTAATTTTTTATGTGCCGGTGGCACGTAAAAAGCACCATTCGAGCATGGTCAATGCCAGTGCTGCCTGAGTGGCTCCTACGCCAGTGGCACGTAAAAAGCACCAAAATATTTTCCAAGAGACGGACATGAAACTGTAAACTTGCAGAAACAGCTCATTACCCTCACTAATATTTCACCAACTTAGGTGGTGAGCTGTCAAAAACGTTAACATGCCGGGTGAAATGCTTAGCGGTATTTAGTCTGTCTTTGAGTGCTGAGTTCAAATTTCACCGAGCTCAACTCTGCCTTTCATCCTTTTGGGGTTACTAAATTAAGTACCAGTTGTGTACTGGGTCGATCTAATCAACTGGCACCCTCCTCAAAAATTTCGAGCCTTGTGCCTAGAGTAGAAAAGAATATTTTGCCGACTTCTACATAAAACCATGAGAGCCCTAACTTGTAAAATTGTGAGCAAGTTTGAAACGTACCATAAATAACATACACTTCTGATTGGAATACATTTTTATTATCCAGGAAGGCTATTATCTATTATTTTCTCTGTAAATTTTTAACGTTTTCTATTAGTATATATTTTTAATGGAATAAATGTTTAAGTTCGTAATTCCTGTTTTATGGTCCCCAAAACTCCAAATCATTATAAAATAGTTAACAGATGAGTAAAAATTGGAAGTCTACTTTCCAGGATTTTTCAGGAATAAGTCCCTGTAAACTGAGCAGTCTGATCATGACAAACATAGTTTTATCATAAGAGCAGGAAACCCATCACTATGTCCTGTTTGATAGCTTATTGCTAGAGAATTGAAGGAGATTTGGCTGATATTTTTAGCAGATTTAGTTACTAAAAAGAGCCCCCTCACATACATACATACCTACACACATGCATGCATACACATACATACGTATATACATTCAACAGTAGAATGTGATTTGAAGAACATGTAGAAAGCAGAATGATTGAGAGAGATGGAGAGAGAAAGAGAACCATCAAAAGTATTAGTGTCTGTCTGTGAATGCTCTATGCTATAATGCAATGTAAAGTAGAGGTCACTGTGTTCCACTGTCTGAAGTCACCTTTCTGCTAATTCTTTGATCTCACACTGATACCAGTTCTTGTCCATCAAGGCAAAGAACACCTTCATAGAAGCTTCCACCTCCTCCAGGTTGATGAAGTGTGGCTAGCACAGGAAGTGAGCTACGGATCGGAACAAAGAATAATCCGAGGGAGATATTTTTCTACACTCCTAATGTGCATAAGCAGTAGTTGAGCAAGTTGCCAAACATGGGTGTTTCGAGCACAAAGTGATGTTCTGCATCCGGTGGAATTATGAGGGGATAATTCACTATGAATTCATTCCGGTTGGTTGAACTATTTATGCCAACATGTATTCCAAACAGCTGAAGCAAAAGTATGCCATTATGCATAAAAATTACTTGGCATTGGTTAACAAAAAGTGATAAGACAATGCAAGACCTATTACTGCTTGAGCAACCTGGAAGAAACTCCAGGAACTTGAAGGAATTGAACTGATGTCACACCAAGCATATAGTCTGGACCTAGTTCCCTCGGACAACTACTTCTTCCAATTCATGGTTCACTTCCAGTGCTCATGACGCTTTATCAACCAAGAGGAGGTGAAAGCTTCAGTGAAGGAACTCTTTGCATAAATGAACAAGAACTGGTATTGACGTGGAATCAAAGAACTTGCAGAAAGGTAGCTTCAGATGGGTCAAGAAGATGCTTCTACTTTGAATGCTAGGTTGCTTTTGTTGTAACTTGATAAATAAAGCAAATAAGTTATCAAAATATTACAAAACTTTTGACTCAACACAATATTTCTATGAAAGCATATGCAATATGTAAATTATTTCGGCACATAAATAGCACCATTTGAGCGTGATTGTTACCAGCGTTGCCTTCCTGGCACTTGTGCCGGTGGCACATGAAAAGACATTCGAGCGAGATCGTTGCCAGTGCCACTGGACTGGCTCCTGTGCAGGTGGCACGTAAAGTACACCATTTCGAGCGTGGCCGTTGCCAGTACCGCCTGACTGGCCTTTGTGCCGGTGGCACGTAAAAGCACCCACTACACTCTCGGAGTGGTTGGCGCTGGGAAGGGCATCCAGCTGTAGAAACTGCCAAATCAGATTGGAGCCTGGTGTAGCCATCTGGTTCACCAGTCCTCAGTCAAATCGTCCAACCCATGCTAGCATGGAAAGCGGACGTTAAACGATGATGATATTTCAATTTACTGTTCTCAAACAAGATATTCCTTCTGATAGAGATTTCTTCACAACAATCATTAAGATTGTATAACTTATGAACAATCTCATGTTTTATTTCTCTCTCTCTCTCTCTCTTTCTCCACTCACACACACACACATTACATATACACACAACAGTAGGGTATGCTTTGAAATTTAACCAATATGTAGAAGAGTCTGACCTTGGCTCATGCACATCATATAAGCCAATTTGAGCAATTGATTTGAAGGTTGATGTATTCACTATCTCTGCAAGGCAAGCAAACACATTGACGATCTCTCGCAAAACAATTACATAAATAATAGCTCTAACAATGCTACAAAAATTGTTAAATCTTGGTAATGAAAGGTGCACTTGTTGTGACAATCTCATTGCTTTATATTTCAGGAAATATATTATTCAATGTAGTCTACATTTATGATTTCAGTTTGATTTATTAGTAATCTGTTAGCTATTTCCAGTAGGTCAAAACAGGCAAATTTTTGCAGTCTTTTGAACAAAGTTGCTTAACACACACTCTCTCTCTCTTTCTTTTCCTCTTACTGTCTGTCCTGGATGTATTTATATGTATGTGTGTATGTATAAAAACAAGCATCTACATATGCTTGTGTGTATAACATCCATTACTGGAAAGCCAAGTGATAATTATAACAATAATGAGAGAAACAGAATGAAAGAAGGAATTAATGGAGGTTTGATAGTGAGAATTGTCTGTTGCCAGAATATGTAAAAAAATGTACAAAGAAAAGTCAGCTGAGGCTTTTGATATTGTTTACGTACATAATGAATAATTATTATTAAGAATAATGAGAGAAACAACGTAATGAATTTTGCAGAAAGATAGCTATATTCATTACATGAGTTTTCA
Organism: Octopus bimaculoides; assembly: GCF_046866305.1. Lineage (NCBI taxonomy): Eukaryota > Metazoa > Mollusca > Cephalopoda > Octopoda > Octopodidae > Octopus > Octopus bimaculoides. The sequence continues at coordinate 22,237,668 of NC_142931.1, read as the reverse complement.
AGCAAAAATTATATATTTTTCCTTGTGCATATGACCAGTTTCAATCTGCATGTGTTACACAACAGGAACAAACGGGTACAGTAGAAACAGTAAGCACTAAGAACTCATAGGAAATACATTCTCTCAAATGCTCCCTAAGATAGCTTTTGTTATCTAGGTAACTTAATTAGAAGTAGGGGTGAGTGTTTTCACAGCTGTAAGGGATAATGATTGATTTGTTGCTGATAATAAATTCTTATTAACTTTAAAATCTCCATTTTCTTCTTTTTCCTTTGCATGAATATAAACTACAAACCTATTATTTTAAGGAAATCAACCCCCCCCCCCTCCAATATTAGATATTGAACCAGTATTTCCTTGGATGACACTATTCCTTTAGGAAGCTAACATAATTTCATATATTGCCAGTACCGCCTGACTGGCCTTTGTGCGGGTGACACGTAAAAGCACCCACTACACTCTTTGAGTGGTTGGCATTATGAAGGGCATCCAACTGTAGAAACTCTGCCAAATCAGATTGGAGCCTGGTGTAGCCATCTGGTTTCACCAGTCCTCAGTCAAATCGTCCAACCCATGCTAGCATGGAAAGCGGACGTTAAACGATGATGATGATGATACACACACACACACATATACATATCCCCCTCCTCCTCATCATCATCATACTCCAGCTCAATTATTATTCAGACGAACTGCTCTACTAGTCAGGTCAGAAGACCACATTTCACTTACAAATTTTACTTTTGGTTGGTTTTTATGGCTGGATGCCCTCTCAACATCAACCACTTTACAGGTATATATTAATTTCAAATGTTAGCAGAAGGCCAGCAATTTGGGGGTAGGGCTAAGTCAATTATATTTGACCCCTGTATTCAACTGGTACTTATTCTATTGACCCCAGCATATATTGAGTAGTATTTTACTGTGTCATCAGCACTAGTGAGGTTGTCTTGTCTTTGAAAAGTCCAAAGGGCCCTCAAGATTTTATGTTGTCCATTTGTATGTCACACTTTAAGGAATGTATATTATACTTCCCGATCTCCATCACCGTTGCCAATTTTAGCATTTGTATCACAATGTTTTCATGAGTTGGTGGGGTTTGAAAGCTGTTGAGCAGGAGATCAGACCCAGACCTTTTCATGTGCTTCATAAAATTTTTAGTAAATGCATAGAAACATAAATAGATGTTTAACTAATTCTGATTATCTTTAGTAGTTATCCTCCATCAAGTAGTGCTTTACCTGAAATAAGGAACTAATAAATATTTCCAAGGCAACAACATTTTGGTGCCCTACTTGCTGTTAGTGTTGCTTTGATATTTATAAATTCATTTTGCTGCAGCTTGTTAAAACAAACTCATTTTTCATATATATATATATATATATATATATATATATATATATATATATATATACACACACACACACAATGCATATTTTCAACAGAGTATTTTAGATCTACATGTACCTGCCCACCACCATTTACCACAACTCTTTCTACATTTTTAGTCATCATCCTTTCGTTCTCAGCCACTTGCTACTGACAACCATCATTCACTCTTACCATTTACTCATCTCTATCATTATGCATCTCTCGCGCACACCTTATCCCAATCTGTTTCTATTATCTTACTCTTGCTTCCTTCATCCACCCACTCACATTCTTCTATTATCACCCTCTCCTTTATTTATCTGTTAAGCCCCATGAGAAAAATATAACAGTCTGATGTAGAAAGCAACTTCACTACTATTGTTGTTCGCTACAAAATTTACCCAAAATATTCAATGATGTAGTTGGTGAAAAACAAGGATATAAGTCAAGAGGACACTTTAGTTTTGCCATAAACAGGACCTCTCTAAAGCTTATCCAGCTGCAGAAACCAAGCCTCAAAACTAAAACTAACCCATCTAGGAGGACAATAACTCCCAAAAAAGAACTGACTTGGATTATGATGAATGAGTGTTGGTTTAAGATGATGAATATTCAGTGTAACAAGTCACAAGTAAAAATATCAGAAACTGTATTAAAAAATTGGTAAATTCATCCATGAGAACTGTTGTTCTCTCTCATGATTAGAATCAATTATGAATCAGCCAGCAGATTCTCACAGAAAACCTGAATATGTACCATGTTCCTACTAAATTTGTTCCCTGCATTCACTTGACATACGCATTTGTGTCTTTGCACTATTTCTAAAACTGAAAGTGAAACTGAAGAGGCACTACTTGTAGATAGCAGATGAAATTCAAATGGAAGGTGGATCAACTATTTTTAAAAAACTCCTAGCTAGTAAAACAGTCAATTCTGATGTTTTTAAGATAAATATATTATTTTCCACTAAAATATTTCTTGATATGTGACAATTGTGAATAAAAAAAAAATTAAAAAAAAAGAAAACATTCCTATCATAAACAAAAATAGATAAATAGCTAAGGTATTTCAGTGAAATTTTATGTAAATATGGTAACCAAAATTATTATCAAAAAAATCCGTCACAAATTTTATCATCATACATGTGTGCTTTTATGAGGTAACTCGACTTGCTAGAAATAGCAGCCAGATCTCCTTCAAATCAGCAAGAAGGATATATCATAATGATGAAAATAGAACCTTCCCTAGAAATGGTTTATGTAAAAGTCATCTTAGTAAATGTAAATATTGTACAATGTATATATCAAGTTTGAAGGATATGAAATGTATGTTCTTAAATAAAATGTCTTCAGTTAAACAATATTGAAAGATTAAGCCTAAGCTACGAGAAAGACAACCTCAGTTTCAATAATTTACCTAATTAAAATATCCAATCTATTTTTCTGAAAATGGAAATAGAGGTTAAGTAAATAACATTTTAATTTTACCAAAGTCTCTTGTTATTTAAACAGAATATATTTTATATATAGCTATCTCTCATTCCCTCTGTGTGTAGGCCCTGTCCTATTTAACATTGTCCCAAAACTGATCAAAGAGGAAAAGGATTCATTCCATCACCTTTAAACGGAGTCTGGACAGATTTCTTCAAGGAATACCAGACAAGCTAAAATTTAAAATTTTGCCTTCTTGCCGTTAAAAATGCAATGGGTATTGAGCATGTACACACACACCATATATATATACATATATATAAAAGGTTGAAGAGGAAATATATATATATAACTGTTCGTTCATTAAATGTGTTTTTCTATGCTAACATAGGTTGGACAGAAACACTTGGGACAAGATTTTACAACCGGATGCTTTTCTTGTTTTTTTTATTCCAGAGAGCTTTACAGCAACAGGTCATGTCATCAAGGAATGTCAACATCACTTCATCCAACACACACACCAGGGATTGGGGAAAAGAATCTTGTGATTAAAAGCTGATTTATTAACAAATATGAAATGGAATATATATATTCTTTTACTCTTTTTACTCAGTCATTTGACTGCAGCCATGCTGGAACACCGCCTTTTAGTCGAGCAAATTAACCCCAGGACTTACTCTTTGTAAGCCTAGTACTTATTCTATCGGTCTCTTTTGCCGAACCGCTAATTTACGGAGACGCAAACGCACCAGCATCAGTTGGGTGGAACAAACACACACACACACAAACATATATAGACACACACACACACACACACATATATATATATATATATATATATATATATATATATACGACGGGCTTCTTTCAGTTTCCGTTTACCAAATCTACTCACAAGGCTTTGGTCGTCCCGAGGCTATAGTAGAACCATGTGGTTGTTAAGCAAGCTACTTACCACACAGCCACTCCTGCGCCTATTATATATAAAAACTTAGATAAAACTTAGATATGTTTCGACCAAAGATTGGTCTAGGCCATGTCTAACTTAATAGCACCACCTGATAGGATTATCTAAATCCTTTTTAAGTCAAGTTTTGTTTATGGTCCATTCAAGTAGTGAGTTCTTGCTGTGTGAGTTGTATCCAGGTATGGGTGGCTTGTCTGGTAGTCCTTGAAGAAATCTGTCCAGACTCCGTTTAAAGGTGATGGAATCCTTTTCGTCTTTGATCAGTTTTGGGACAATGTGAAACAGGGCAGGGCCTACACACACACACACACACATACAGAGAATGAGAGATAGCTATGTATAATATATTATTTATAAATTAAATGTACAGCTTTATCCAGCACAGAAGGCGGACTTTAAACGATGATGATGATGACTGTGTATATATGCATATATTTTAAACTTGAAACTATTATGATATATATATACACTCAGATATACACACATTCATACATACAGCCAAACAGATATAAGATTTAGCATGAGGAAGAGAGTTGTGCAATATGACTACAAGAGGTACATATAAGTATATGTAGATAATTTCACATAATATCTCCATACTTAGGTAGGAAAATATAAATAAAACACTTGAGATTAAATTAAAATTTTGAAATTTTTTTTTAACTAGACAGAGCTGTTATTGTTACACACTGAATTACTATCTGGGTTTCCCCAACTTCAGTCTCTTGACTAAAAACGTGGGAAAAGAAAATTAGTAACCGCTAAGAGCTTGATTTCATGATTTAGGAAAAGGAAAAAGATATCCTTTCATAAAATTTTTTTCGACCTTAGTAATTAATTACCAGTCTATAACATCAAACTTATAACACACACATGAAATAAAAAGAAAAAAAGAAAAGATCTTATGGATTGTTTGAATATCACTATTGACCAAGAATCGAAAAAGATGAATGCCAATCGTTCCAGACATTTCATGCAACTCGTTCTACCATCCAAGAAAGCAACATTCCTTTATTTGTAATGCCATTAAGTTTTCTTTTATAGAATTATCAACTTAAAAAAAAAAAAGATTAAGAGAGTGTAAAAAAAACTACGTGACTGCAAGTTTTCCGGGAAGACTTTTATTTCTTTTTAAATTTGAGAAGTTGTAATTCGTTCATTAAGGTAGACGTGGCGAAATTTGGGTGAGTGCGGTCAGTAATGAGTGAAACCAGTTGAATTAGGCGCGAACTTTAAAAAGTATTAGTCTCACGTGTTGAACAGCTAACAATGACGCGAATAAGTAACTTCCTTGTTAGGGAAGTCATTACTTTGCATTTATTCTATTTTAAAGAATTCGTTTAACTTAATACAAGGACATCCTTTAAAAGACGAAGTTAGCTTTGAGTTAAGAGTGAAGTTTGAAATGGAAAAGCTAATAAAAGTGACAAGTGGAGTGGTTAGTTGCGAATGATTAGACTCGGTACTAGCAGGCTGAAGTAAAAAATGGATTTTAATAGCGATCAAACGAAACCACTTGACATTAGATTTTTCCGTCAACTACACAAAGTTAAGAACAGAAATTCTGAGCTGTGTCTTGGTGAAGAGTCAGTGTTTGAGTGATGGATTGGTAGAATTGTTAGAGCTTTGGGGAAAAAAAAATGTTCAGCAATATTTTTTTTCCCGACGTTTTACACCAAATCCAAATTCCCGCCGGAGCCAACTTTGCCTTTTGTCCTTCTGGAATCGATAATAACGTCTCAGTCAAATACTGAGGTCGATGAACTTAAATCAGAAACTTATATTTTCTAGTCAAATACTGATCTATTATAATTTTAGCCCACACCATCCTAATTTTTCCACATGAACATTATAACAAGGTTTAATGGGTTTGAAGGCAAAGTCGAAGTTCGCGAGATTTTCCACATCGGAATTGAAACCGCGAGCTAAATAAAATGTACTCTTAAAGCATTTTTCAGACGCAGTTGTCTCAAACATTGCCAATGCTTAATTTTTAATTCAATGTC
>NC_142931.1:22196894-22226894 GCF_046866305.1 Octopus bimaculoides | reverse complement strand
GCACTTGACAACTCGTTCTCCGCGTTCAGGGGGTCGTTGACGCTGTACTCGGGGGGGCACTCGTCAACCGGGACAGGAACCCCCGGCGCAGGAACCATTTTGGTGGGTACCTGCATCATTTATGATCACAGATTAACAGCTTCTCACCACATCTCACCACATTATTATAAATCATGTAAACAAAACATACACGTTTATTTTTATAAATTAAAAAAAGAAAAAGAAAAGAAACTAATCTGTAAAAAAAGAATAAAAGAGAAAACATTATAAATACGGGGAAAACGCAATAATATATAATACAAGACAAAAAATATCTGTTGCGTTTTTTTTAATCTCAAAGAAAAATAGCACATATAATTAAGAGAACATATATTTGTATATATATAGTGGTGACACTATAGGTAGATATGTTTGACTAAAGACTAGAAAATATATGCATATATATGTAGCTTTGTTTTTTTTTTAATTTTTTTATTTTTGTCTTTTGTTTTAATAAATTATATATATATATATATCTAAATTGTAGCTCAAAGGAAAGAGTGACGGAATAAAATAGTGGAATTAATATAGCAGTTTTATACTTACCTCTACTTCGTATAGAGACTGGTTGTCTTTGGTCAGTTTATTAATTTTATTTTGCTGACAAGTGTCGCCGGTAGTTGTCAACGAATTTGGACGTAAGTGGAATGGGTCAACTTCAAGTCTGCGGCCTTCGGCAGCCTTTACAGAACTTGACGACACAAAGAAAGAACCCATGTTAACACGACGGCTGATAGACGAACAACTACATCGATTTACTTTTCTAATGATCCATCCCACTTCAATAGGCTCCACCCACCATCATGCTACCGAATCGCTAACTCGCCGGGCAAAATGCTAAGCATCCGTCTTTACGTTCTGATAAAGCTGAGGTTGACTTTGCCTTTCAGACTCGATAAAATAAGTACTAGTTGAGTACCGAAGCCGATGTAATCGACTTAGCCCTTTTTTCTCCTGAAATTGCTGGCCTTGTGCCAAAATTTGAAACCAATTTTAAGAAATACATTATATCAATTAATGAGAATCGAAATTACAAGTTACATAAGATCTAATTCAGCGTTGTAATGTTGATTTATTTTATTCACAATTTATTATTAAACGAATTTTTGTAAAACAAAATATTTTTACGACTAGAATAGAGAGACAATTTTTTAGAAGTATAAATAATCGAGAAAAAAAAAAATCCAGAATTATTTGAACAAAGGGAAAAAGAAAAAACAGGAGGGCGGGAAATTTGAAGATCAGAACAAGAAGTGATGTGTGGGAAAAGCCCGTGTGTCTGGGTGTGGGTGCGCGCGTATGTTTATATATATACACACACCATTCATATATAGAAAGTATATAAATTCACATACGAATGATGTATATGTATGTATATATATACATACACGCATTTATGTGTGTACACACACACACACATACATACATACATACATACATATATATATATATATATATATATATATATATATATATATATATATATATCACATTTATATAGATAAATATATATAGACGGACAGGCACAGATAAATCGATTGATACATATTTACTAATATATGTGAATATATATGCATGCTTGTTATGATGTTATGCGTGCGGGCGGGCGAGCGTGTGCGTGTGTGTGCACATATATCTATGATGGCTCAGAATTGTATGTGTATATATCTCTTATGGTTCAGTGTGTCGCTATCCAATGTTGTTTTTTTCCTTCCTATCTCATCAACTCGACCTGCTAGAAAGAGAAATAAAATCACAAATCACTTTATTCTCATTTTTAAAAATCGTAAAACAGGACACACTAGATTTATTATGCTTGTCTCTGTTTATATGTAATAAAAGCACGTTTACATTTACTGAGCTGGAAGTTGAAGGCTTCTCTCTTTCTTTTTATACTTTAGAACAATTACATTCTTACACTTATTTATATTCAAGATCTTCACAGTCTTAACTTCTAAATGTGTCCTCTAAATCTTATTTACTTTTCGCTATAGCAACGGGACCACGTTCCCATGTAACTAAATGGTACCAAAGAGCAACAAGTGAACTCGGAGATTATGGTTTTGTTTCGCTGCTGGAATCGCGTCTTTTCGTTTTCTAATGTCACCGAAAACTGAATTAATAATTTTCCATCACACTTATTCTGACTCTACGAATCTGTAACATCGTCGTTGTTTTGTATTTATTTTGTTATGATTTACGCGGATTGATATGTTATGAATCAGGAGGCAGTTGCGCGCCTTTACGCTCTTTGTTTATATAACCACCGAGGCGACTACGTTACCTGTCCGCGATCGATAGAATAAGAATCAGTAGAGTAATGAAGCTAATGTAATCAGTTATAAGCTTTCCCAACGTTTGAGGCCTTATACTTACCTAAGAAATCTATATTTTATATGGTACAATAGCGGCCGCTTAGTTTGACAAAGTTTCTTGTCAATCATGAATTTTCAAAAGTTCTCCGGTAATTTTCTTTCATGTAAATAAATGTCTATGATAATCTAAGAGTTTGCCAGCAAAATCTTATAAAATGACTATGTTCTAAAAGAAAAAGAAAAACAAAAAAAAACTGATATACTGTTTAATACATCTGCAGATGATGTTTTTTTCTTTTGTTTTGTTTTTTTGTATGTCGTACTGGATTGATATAATCATAATCTAGTTTAGACCAGGGGTTTTCAAACTGTGGTCCGCGGACCACAGGGGGTCCGCAAGGATAAGACAGGGGGTCCGTGGACAGCAAATACTTTTTATGGGCAATTTGATTTAATATATGTTTTTTAATCGAAATCTTTTAATTGACAATAAACCTATTTGTTAAATACTGTTAAATAAATAAATGTAAAAATATATGTTATTTTAAGCAAATATTTATGTATAAATTTCACAAGTGGGTACTACTAAAGCAGCGCGGACCCGAACGCGCAGTCGCGCGTCCGCGCTAGCTAGTCTTGAGTGGTCGATCCTAACCCTAACCCTATCCCTAACCCTAACCCTAACCCTAACCCTAACCCTAACCCTATCCCTAACCCGCGTGTGCAAATGAATACGTGTTTAGGGTAGGGTTAGGGTTAGGAATAGGGTTAGGGTTAGGATCGACCACTCACGACTAGCTAGCGCGGACGCGCGACTGCGCGTTCGGGTCCGCGCTACTTTAGTAGTACCTCACAAGTGTCTATAAGGTAAAGCCTGAAATTAAAGGGGTCTGCAAGTCAAAAAGTTTGAAAACCCCTGGTTTAGACAATAAATGCATCTTTTACATTTAAGGTATTTGCAATTACCTTTTTTTTTTTTTTATTTTGTCTATATATTTTTTAATATTTTGTGTACATGCATGTGATTATGCTTATGGGATTTGAATGTGTGTATATGTGCGCGCGCGTTTTTGCTAAAATGTAATTAAACAGTATCCTTCACGGAGAATAGTTATCTCAGAGACGTCATCTGCATCGAAAACAACAGGAAAGTTAGAACTATCGTATCTAATGCTGGCAGGGCCTATGAAAGAGTTAGGTGAGTTCAGCGAGTGCATTAGTCTAGGGTTTGGAAATCTCTGAAAAGTCTCCTTGGATTCATGACAAGAGTAGGATCTCCCATTTCCGAGGGGTAGAAGGAAAGCAACTTTGTTTCGTCATGCAGTATTTCATTTAGAGACCCCGAGTGCAGGTTGGGAGAGGGGCATAAAAAAAACAGTTAACTAGAAACGAAGGATCACCTGAAGAATCGCTACTCTTCAGACGGGATGTCCAGCCATGATGAATCTTCAGGTGTTAACGCCTGGGATAATACTATTTCAGGTGAGCTCAGGACAAGGTCAGAACACTGAAACATCACATCGATGTATCATCATCCACAACAGCAGCGCCATTACCAGCGCCAAAATTAAGGTCATCTTTATAACACCAATACCATCATCATTACTACCACATTCATTACCTCCATCACGATCACCACTTCCAACAACAGCATCGGCACGTCGGCACTACTACCACCACACCATCACCATTGACACTTGCTCCACTAACACTATTACAACCACTAATGACACTGATATCCCTATCACTACCAGCATCGCAACCACCACCACCACCACTACCACCACCATCAAAGGGTGAATGAAATCCGAAAAGAAAGGAAAGAAAGAAAATTAGAGTTACGCCCCCTTCGACCGCAGAAATTATAATTAAACTAACTGCTGTAGAATACTTCAACGGAATTATATACGACGGGTTTCTTTCAGTTTCCTCTACAGAATTAACTCACAAGGTCTTAAGCTTGTAGTAGAAGACATCTATCCAAGGTATTACACAGTGAGACTGAATCCGGTATCATATGGCTGGATAGCAAACTTTTTACCATACAGTATGTAGTATTGCATGTACTGAATATTTAGTTTAATATTTATCCTCATTTTCCCCAAAGTAGAATACTTTATAACGTCAATTTATTCCAATTTATCTATGAATAGATGTTGTGCGTATACATATATGTAAATAACAAACATTTCTGTGTACTGTTTCTTTTCTGAAAAAACATATGACATTTGCTACTATAGATTAGATGAGCATGTTTATAAGAGCTTGCTCCAGCGACGATCGTCCATGTAACATATGAAACTTTGAAACCTAAAAGTATTATATGAATATTTATTTTAATACATACACTTATAGCTTATGTTGTTTCTAGTGTATACATTGGAAGCACACTCAGGCACACACATAATGAAAATAAATATGTATGCATATATGTATGTGTTTATATATACATACATACATATATACTTGAGATTCATAAATCAACTTCTTTATGTGTTAAAGAAACTTTACTTTCGGATCTTTTTTAAAACGGGGCCACATTTTTCATTAATGTTTTACGTAGTGTTTTTGGTACCGAAAGACTTTCAAACTTCGTATACTTATCTATTTTGTGTTATAGAACAGAAAAATATTTTTGTATTCGAATTTATTTCATGTAAAAAATTGTCTTATTTCGATAATTTCAGCCAATCACTGACAAGCATTCAGCTGTTTACATTTACTCCTTTGGCTGATTAAGCGGTGTAAAGCGTATTTAATTTCCATAGCTTCGTTTTGCTTTCTTCTTTTTAAATTTGCTGTTTTACCCTAACCCTAACCCTATCACCGATAGAATTGTTTCAGAATCGTTTGTTTATGTAGTCGGCACTTAATGTATATCGGCTGAATGGACGTCAGTGATTGGTTGAAATTACAGAAATACGACAACTTTAACGTGGAATAACTTAGGGATTTCCTTTTTTTTTTAAGAAGACTAAGAGAAAAAGATGTTTTATATGACACATTCTACCAGTGTTCCAAGTTTCAAAGTGTTTCGTTAATGAAAAATGTGACCCCCGTTTTAAAAAAGATCCTTACTTTCTTTATTTTAATATTTACATCACTTTTGTTTGTGTTCAAAGGTGTTTATCATTATCCCTGATTTCCAATGAAAAACATAACGCCACAAAGGAAAACACAACATGTATCCTGGTTCATAGAGACCATATCAGATACTCAGGTCTAGTGGAATTAGCGTACAAAGTATGGATAAGAACTACCAACTCGCGTAAGCATCCATACTTGGCATAAAATGTTTATGGAAACAAGAAGCGTCCTACAGAAAACAGCGGCTGGGCGACCGAGAATACCTGTGGAAGGCGTTGAGCGAATTTGAGTAGCAGCAAATAAACAGTTAAGTCTACCACGGTCAAAACGTCACAAGGTTTTGCAGAAGAAACTGAGGTTTTATGCTTTTAAAGTGCAACTTTTTTAAGCACATCAGCCGGATGATAAATTCCAAAGGAAACGGTTTGGAGTGGACATATTAGCTCCTTATGAGAGATTCATCATGGATGATATTTTTATAGAAAATTCATATAGAAAATTCCCGTAATAGTAGATGCCTTGAGAAACATTAATGCTTTAAAAATATGCAAGCAAATATGTAACCAAAACGTCACGCTTTACGTATATATACAACACATAAAAAGTAGCACTACTACACATATTACCTATTGTAGAAAACACAAAAATAAACAAAACTCCCCAGATGCGACGAAAGCACGTAATAGAGATATGACTGCCGCAAAATAATAATAATGATGATGATGATGATGATGATGATGATAATAATAATAATAATTACGCAAAACACTTTCAATACAGTAACCATAAGAGCATCACAGCAAACCACAGCACATACCCAAGGCAGACAGAGCTGCGCTCGGTAGTGAAGTGAAATCTCGCTATAAAAATAAAACTACTGAATAATAATAATAATAATAATAATAATAATAATAATAATAATAATCCTTTCTACTATAAGCACAAGGCCTGAAATTTGGGGGGAGGAAACCCGGCGTGCTAACGATTCTGCTATCTCGCGATCTTAATAATAATAATAATAATAATAATAATAATAATAATAATAATAATAGCGGTACCTGCGGAAATTCTGCCCAAATAGGTAGAAAATGCATTTAACGTTCTCACCAGCCGCTGCTAGGGCGATTTTGGTCTACCGCCTATATGTATTGTGTTTTTAATACAGCATGTCCTTAAGAGATATTATCTCCAAACGAACATCAAGTAAATTTTCTTTTCGCGATGTATTTACATTAAGTATGATTACACAGATGGCTAATTTACTCATAGTCTAATATTGCTTCTGTTGCATGCAGCGAATTTTACAAATTCTTATGCATAAATTTATGGATTCTCATTACATTATTTCGTTATCTTAAATATTTTGTTTATATCTTCCAGTTCATCCCATCGTTAATGTTGTTGGGCTTGTTTCATTATGTTAATTATTTCGATTACGTCTTCTATTTTGTTCTTTATTTAAGGTTGAATAGAGCATAACATTCGAACACATATCGTGATCATAATATTATAGATTTATGGCCATGAATGCTAGATAGAGTACGATCGGGAATACAAAGAGCCGAAATAGGTTTTTTCTGAAGTATCTCAAGGGTAATGTTACTCGACAGGGTACTTAACACGACGATTGGAGTGTCTCTCCAGGTCATAGATCCAGTGCTACGGACATGTAGTTAAGATGCTGCTGGAAAGGATCGCAAGACGGATTCTTTAAGCCGAGCCAACTGGCAAGAAACCAAGGGGTAGACCAAGAACGAGATGGTTAGATAATATCAATAACTCCAGTTGGTTACGCTAGAAAATCCAACCGGAAAGTGTAATGACGGTTGCTTCTGATAGGACTGAATGAAAGAGATGTCTCAGGACTCTACCCACAAGAATAGTGGGTGCTCAAAAGGGATGGAGATGGATGCATGGATGTCTTTTGGAATTATAAATACTTCATATAAAATAACAAAAAAATCCCTTAGTAAAATGTTTATAGCTGTTAGTCATTTTACGCACTTCTAAACTGGGAAGGAATAAAATGTAAATGAGATTAATGTGATTAATGTTAAACTTGACTCTTTCCAGGTTATTAGTCGAAGGGAAGACATTAGAATGAAGTTCCGTGGGCATTTATTCGTTAAGAAAAACTGAGAGCTGACATTTACAAATGTAACCGTCAAACTTCAGGACAGATACCTAGGAAAGTATTTCGTCTGATATTGTTGTTGCTTGCTTGCTTACTTCTTGTTTTATTCTCTTGCTTGTTTCATGCAGGTTAGTGGTCCCAGAGGCATCATTGTGCACAGAGCCGATCAGGTCCTTCAGTGCTCCCCACACGTGCCAGCCCCTCTGTATCCTCCAAGATGACGTCAAGCCTCGGGAGATCTTCCCCAATCACGTTCAGTCATCTGTGCGGGGTAGTGATGTCAAAGGGGCTTCCATAGATGGTACATCACCCCAGCGCCCAGACTACACCATTTTTTGTGACTACGGAGTCCAGGTAGATGAAGGAACCGACAAACTTCGCGACATCGCATCCAATGTGGAAATGGGGAGGGTCCGAGTCATCACCGACATGCATCAGATTGGTTTTCACCCAACTCACCTGAAAGCTAAGTTAAGCTGTTATTTTTGGTATTTCGCTGATTCTTCCCTGAGCCGATCCATCGAGTTGTTGAACTCCAGGTCGGCAAGGTATTGGTTCCCGAAGGTAAGTCCAGAGATTTGGTCATCAGATAATCGATGATACAGATGAAGAGATCGGGGGCGGTCACACAGCCCTGTTTGACACCGCTGTTGATGGGGAATCAGTAGGAGTCTTTCTCGTTTACCCGCATGCAGTTCTCGGCACTGCTATATAGTTGGAATAGAACGGTAATACTAGGAGATGCGTCGACGAGCCTGATAATTTTTCGAGAGAGATGTATGGTCGACCGTGTCGAATGCCACCTTGTGGTCGTCGAAGGCGGTGTAGAGATGGAGATCTTAGTGGAACTCCGAGATCTTTCAATAATGAGACGAAGGGCAAAAATACAGTCGGTGATAGATCAATTTGGCATGAATCCGGCTTGTTGTGGGCGGCGTCTACTTCTTCTAATGGCAAAAAGAGCACGGCTGAAGGATCCTGTTAGAGAGCTTGCCTGGGATGGAGAGGAGAGTGATGCCCTTGTGGTTGCTGTAGATGAGTTTGTCGCCTTGGCTGAAGAGGAGAAGGTAGATTTGGCGCCCGTCAGGATGATCAGGATGTGGGATGGTATTTGTCCTAAAACCTGTTGGAGCTGGTCATAATTGTCGTCCTTGACTGTGTTCTCTGCGACGTCTGTATGGGCATAGGCAATGATGTAGGTGGGGAAAACGAGTGGAGAGCAAATGGTCGCTCACCAGGTTCCAGCATAGCCAGTGTCACGCTTCAGATGCCCGTCCGGTCTTCGAGGCCACTCCAGTTGAGGCAACAGTCTCTCACAATGAATTCACCTCTGCCAAGCCAGGGTACGCCGCAGAGTCTTGCCAGGGTGATGTTGTAATGGGGTAGCTCTCAGGATAGTAGAGTGGCTGTCGCAGGGCGAAGGAACGACAGGACATTCCGTGTGGCAACTGGATTGTTTTGCGTAAATTGATTTCTCGTTGCTCGTGAGCATTCAGGGATCCGTTTCGATGTTGGGCAGTCTGATTTCTTCTGGTCAGTGTCGTAACAGGTTGAGGGTTCATCTGGGCGAGTTGTTGGTCATAGTTACTCTGGAACCTCCCCGGGAGACCGGCCTGCTTAGGGTGGTCCTACCAGGAGCAAAGATCCAGACACTAACGCTCTCTCTCGGATCTGCAGAACACGCAATCTCCCTCGCCTCGACAAGGCCAGCCGCCGGAGGGGGTCTGGCCTTCTGCATCCTAATTTTTCGTAAGATGGTGAGTTGCAGTTTGAAGGAGATTCAGCTGCTATTTCTAGTAAGTTGAGTGACCACGTAGAAGTTCCCTCATTGGTTCGTTTGTTGTTGTTGTTTTTTAACCCAAATAATCTTTGATCGAATAGGCCTATGACCAAGGGCGTTACAGTTAGGATCATCCTATCTTTTTTAGAGGATCTCTTTTTCATGGCGATAGGGTGTCATTTGAGAAAGATTTGGCTGTCGTTTCTAGCGACTTGAGCAACCACATAGGGGACCCTTTTTGGTATTTTAGCTACGATTTTTGTTATTTACCAGTTTGGCATTCTTTAACTTTATTGTTGTTTTGTATATCATATGAAACATTGCTTTCAAATAAACGAGCGTTTCAGGAGATTCATTTTTGGCATACCTTGCTACTGTCAACAATGCACTGTGTCGTAGTGTGGTCAAGCGATCTGTTAAAAACAACAATGAAATCTCCCTCAAATTACACCTTACCTTCCTAGAAAGTACACTATGCTTACAAAAACAAAAGAAAATATGTGTGATGGTCATTGCTAAAATATTTGTTCCATCAGTGCCTGTTGATATCAGCACACAATTAAACTGTAATTGTGTATGTGTATCTACAAATAGCATGAGAATATGTCTATTGTAACAATGAAGAGAGGGAGAGAGAGTCAGAGTTAAAGAGTGAGAGACGGCGAGAATGCAAACAGAGAGAGGGAGATAGAGACGGTGAGATTGTAAACAGAAGAAAATGTGTGTGTGTGAGCGTGAGTGTATGTGCGCGCGTGCATGTGTGCGTACATGTGACCGTGTGTGTGTGCGTGCGTGCGTGCGTGCGCGTGTTCTATATCACAATGTATATGTCAGCGCCAAAGCGGTAGTCCAAAAGAAAATAAAAGGAAAATAAAGAACAGCCCTGGTTATCTATAATAGTAAGATCGCAATTGAAGTTATGGATGTTATATACTCTCTCTTCTCAGAGTTCACCAGAATGACAGCTTACCTTGAGTCAAGAAGAATGCTTGAATGCTTTCATTACGATACACAGAAACTATTCAGGGCTGGATTTCGTAGACGCAGGACTCCTGTTACAGTAAAAGAGCAGATGTGACTCAGTCGTATGTAGACAGCAACGACCCAAGATGCTTTGATAGCGGATAAGGCTCTCGGGGTTCTGTTTATTTCTGCTGCTGAGTGCAAAAAGATTAGCAGTGTCGATGGCCAAGGAGCTAATCTTTAAAAGATGAGTGGAAATGATCTTTTGTACATCATATCTACAGTGTCTTGAACTGCGCTTCCGCAATAAATGTGACAGCTATAGTACGTTTTCCACAAGCAGGGATCAATATATTATTGCTCTTCCTACAGAAGGTGAAATCAGGACAGTCTTAGGTACTCTATCCAGCAGCAAGGACCCTGGATTTAGTACATATCTAACCAATATCTACAAAATTGGATGTCTTTGCCTTATTCCAAGTTTCACCTGAGATCAGAGTGACCCCAATAGGGCACTTTCGCAAGAAAGAGTACTGTAACGACTACCGGAACATAATCACTGTTGTCAATCTCTGAAAATATTCTCACTCAAGTAACACTGAATCGCTGATTGACCACCTTCATAAAAGCTTCTAGAGAGCTAGTGCAGTTTTCAAGAGGATCGCAGTACAATTGACACTGGATTAACCATTGAGCAAAATAACTACGTGTTTAAGGCATCAAGGGAAGTGCAGAAATGGTAAACGGCACCACAGAAATGGTAAATCTATAGAAGGCTTTAGAATTTATTTTTCGATTTTTTACTGCCCTGGTTTCTTTTTCTACCTTCGCCTTTTCATGGGAGTGTTTTGAGTTCACTTCCAATCTCAAGCAGTGTTTGAGGGAGGATTCTTCATTATCCTTCGGTGGCCCATTTAGATGATTTGAGATCTTTGCCCGTCGTCTCATTGGAATCTTCTTATTCCTGAAAATTATGTTTTTCTGTCGGTTTGACATTTTCTCTAGAGCCAACTTACTGCATATGTCATGCATGATTATCATAAAGTGCTGTAGCTTTATGTCAATATCCTGCGTCGAGAGATTGGTTTGCCAGTTTTGTTCCATGATCTCTTTCCGCAAATCTTTCCAGTCAGCTTTATGGAAGTTCAGGATGAAAAAGCGTCGGGTGCTTCTAGTAACCAGCATATCTTTAGTTTTCTGCGGATGTTGCTAGTTCTATTAAGTTATCATCCGAGAAAATGGTCGGTGCTACATTAACATGACGGATGCGCACTGCATTATTCGTGAATCAGGGTTCCAGAACACTTTAACTCGTATTGTATGGAGCACTGGTTATTCTATGAATAACATGTTTGTAAGATCAAGCCGAGACTCTACTTGCCTCTGTTCATGCAGTGACATACCTAGGAGATATATGTATAATTTCTATTTGAAATATATAAGCAATAAGACTTGTGACTACATTCACAGTAATTAAATGTTTGAATTATACAAATCAAATATACCTCCTGACATTCATGTGTTTTTATTCACACTCGCGCGCACACACACATTCATTAATTGTTATAATCACGTTTTCTTGATACTAAATATCTTTGTTCTAATGAAATCTGTTATTATATAGCACACACCCATATTTATTAAGCACTTACTCACAGTCGTTATTATATATACATAAAAATGTATATGTTTATACACATACACACACACACATATGATGGTAGTCTCTTGTAGTCTGAGAAAGAAGGTTCTGCAATTCCTTGGTGAAGACGTTGCACAAATGATTTTGTTTAAAGAGATCAAATGTATGATGCATGTAGTGTAGAGTAGCTCACTTCCTCCACCAAATTGACGTTGTCTGAACAGATATCAAAGTGATCGCTGAGAAACATGAGACAAAGTGTCCTGCTGAAGAGCACAAAGCAGCACGCGATCCACGAATAGAAATCGCAATCTCATGATGTGCTCTTTACACACACACACACACACACACACACACACACGCACATATACACACACATGCACACATACGCGTGTGTGGGGGTGTATAAATACATGTATACTCTTTTACTCTTTTACTCTTTTACTTGTTTCAGTCTTTTAACTGCGGCCATGCTGGAGCACCGCCTTTAGTCGAGCAAATCGACCCCAGGGCTTATTCTTTAGAAGCCTAGTACTTATTCTATCGGTCTCTTTTGCCGAACCGCTAATTTACGGGGACATAAACACACCAGCATCGGTTGTCAAGCGATGTTGGGGGGACAAACACAGACACACAAACACACATACATACATATATATATATACATATATACGACGGGCTTCTTTCAGTTTCCGTCTACCAAATCCACTCACAAGGCTTTGGTCGGCCCGAGGCTATAGTAGAAGACACTTGCCCAAGATGCCACGCAGTGGGACTGAACCCGGGACCATGTGGTTGGTAAGCAAGCTACTTACCACACAGCCACTCCTACGCCTATGTTTAAATAAACTGAATTCTTTTTGTGGGGACTAGAGTTGCGTGCTTAAACGTTGTCATGAAACTTGGCTCGCAATTAAAAGAATTCAAAATTACTGTGCAATAAACTTTACAGCAACCGAAGCTCGGATCCACCATCACGAACTAGGCGGCTCTTAACCAGCTCTTAAACTCCCGCAAGACCATTATCCACACTGCACCCTGACAATGTCCCTTCTTTTAACATTAAACAGGAACAAGCTCCTTTCCTTGGCAAAGTTTTGAATACTTTTGTGTTTTCCGCATCCTTCCCTCTCTCTTTCTAATTGTGTGTGTGTGTGTGTGTGTGTGTGTGTGTGTGTGTGTGTGTGTGTGTGCATGGTAGAGGTATATCTCAGATTCACGACGGGCAACCCATCTGACTCCAGCAACAACCATGTTGTCCTACTTCCGATATCTCAAGGGTAATGGGGACTGATATTAATGATTATCTTCTTCAACGTCTTGAATCTATTTCGCTCACGTAATAGCCACCAAAATAATTTTCGTAAAACCAGATCTACTAGGAACTTAATTCTCTACTGTTACTTTCCAGTGGGATCTCACCCTGGAAAATTCTGATGAAAGATGCTGTGTTGCCCTCAACTTCAGCAAAGCTCTCAACCCTGTTAGGTACATGAATTTTAAAAAATATGTCTGCCTATGGTGCTAAAATTCGTCCGTCCCTTAAGTCAGCAGCTTACTGTTACATCACACTATCACCGTGTTTTCGAGGGAGCTCTCTCTCTCTCTCTCTCTCTCTCTCTCAATAACATTTTATCAACATTGGTGTGATCAGAAGTTCAGTTTTGATGCCACTTGACTTTCGCATCCTGTGATTTCCACGCTTGCACGTCAAGTTTCACTTGCTCTGTCGCACGGAAACCACATTCCCGGGCAGCAAGCTACGAAGAACTTCCTTCAGCTTCCCTTTCGTTGTGTTACACACTTTATATACAGCATTCACCTTATTCTGGACCTTCTCGTGTACTGTCGCATTTACACAAAAATTATCCCGAACTATGTACGTTTAACTTTGTATTACAGCACAAACTGTTTGTTATTTCTTTTTCAAAGAATGTTATTCACAAACATTGTTCCTATTCTTTTTTCTTCTTTTTTCTTTTACTTGTTTCAGTCATTTGACTGCGGCCATGCTTGAGTACCGCCTTTAGTCGAATCAAATCGACCCCAGGACTTATTCTTTGTAAGCCTAACACTTATTCTATCGTCTCTTTTTGCCGAACCGCTAAGTTACGGGGACGTAAACACACCAGCATCGGTTGTCAAGCGATGTTGGGGGGACAAACACAGATACACAACATATACACACATACATATATATATACATATATACGACGGGCTTCTTTCAGTTTCCGTCTACCAAATCCACTCACAAGGCTTTGGTCGGCTCGAGGCTATAGTAGAAGACACTTGCCCAAGGTGCCACGCAGTGGGACTGAACCCGGAACCATGTGGTTGGTAAGCAAGCTACTTACCACACAGCCACTCCTGCGCCTATACATACTTTCACATTGTATTTTCATTTTCACTTCGTATTTTCCTTTTGTCATGTTTTGCATTTAGTTTGATGTGCATAGCTGTGTAGCTAAAGGTTTACTGCACCAAACTCTGCAATTATATTCACTATCTATCATGATGCATGTATTGCATTTTCTATTTTACTACTTGTTTGCAAGAACATGTTTCTGTTACCTCGTTTTGCTTAGTTTCTGCCCTGGATCGCTACAATGGTTCTGCTTATCGACTGTTCGTCTGAGACGGGAGTTATGTAGTGACCCCTGGTGGCTACGACGGCAAGCAAAATAGAAAAGGTATGTAACGAGAGTAATCTCTCTCGAGCTTCTAGAATGTTCGAGACCTTTCTGGAAGCTTCCGGTTTTACGTGGAAGTTGAGGGCTTCCGGTCCATCCCTTATGTAAAGGAAAGAGATTCTAAATTCGCGGCATACAGTGCTTGTTGATTTTTCGACATGCATTGGGTCAGGCCGCCGCACTTTACGCCCGCTCACATTTTCGTTCGCCTTTCTTACTTGGAGACATGTGACTGCAACCAGAACATATTCATGTAATGTTATAAGCTTCCTTCTATTAACCTTGTATGTTAACGCATTCCCTCCAATAATAAAAGTTATGACTTATTACAAGCGTTTCGTGAATTCTATTCTCTTGTTGTTATGAGCAAAAACAGTGACTTCCTTTACTCTCATACTGACTAAATTATAATGTGCCATTAAGTCAACGTTACAACTAAAAATGGATAAGCCTGACACGGACTATACAGTTTTGGAAGTAACAGAACAATATTACAAAAGGAAAAGGACGAAAAAAATGCAGTGGTTAACAGACAGAACATTAGATAAAATTGGAGACTATCTGCAAAACACCGGTGGTATGGCACCATCTGGATCTATACTATATCAATATCCGAACTATAAAATTCAAATCATGATGAAAAAAGTATGAATACATTAACAAAATTCCTGATGAGAATGAAAAAAAAAAGTTAATCTAAAGATCATTCCAAAGTAGACAAGCTAATAAGGAAACAAAAGTTGGAGCAAGAAATAATGCTACCAAAAACAATGATAGTATTATAAAGAAAAAAAGGAATGGAATGAATACTTTTTTCGAGAAGACAACACATGTTAATCAAAACAGGAAGCGATAAAAAAGTGATCAAAGTCAAAATTGCGTTACAGGTACAAAACCGTCACAGGTAATGTCTGAACTGAAAAAAAAAATTGTAAAGAGACGAAAAGTATGAAAAATCTGAAAAATGACAAAAATCAAGAACAGATAATATAGGAGCAGAACTTGGATAAAATGGCAAAGAAATCTCAGTGAAATTGCTACATTGTCTGTGCAAAAAAATATGGAATATAAATTTTGACCAAATGATTAGATTAAATCAATTTTCATTACATTACCAAAAATGAAAAAAGAAATCATAATGCAAATTAAAATAAATAAAGAATATTTGTGTTGCTAAATCATACTAATAAATCTGAACATTGTCGATACTAATAAAATCAAATATGAAATAGAAATAATGTAAAGAAGTTGGTTTTAAAACTAGAAAATTAGAGAAATGCTATTTTTAACCTCAAAAAAAAATATTATTAAAGAGTATAATGAATAATTATGTATTGCTTTTATCGACTATAAAAAACTTTTGACAAATTGTGATGGCAAAAAATGGATCTCCTGAAAATTTTATAGAATTTAAAAAAAAAACAATTTATTCTCAGCAAACGACAACTGCTAGCGTTAATGTAAGCATTACGAAGTGGTTTGAGATTGAGCGAAAGGTATGACAAGGATGTATCCTTTCTTCTTCGTTTAATATACTCTTTACTCTTTTATTTGTTTCAGTCATTTGACTGCGGCCATGCTGGAGCACCGCCTTTAGTCGAGCAAATCGACCCCAGGACTTATTCTTTGTAAGCCTAGTACTTATTCTATCGGTCTCTTTTTGCCGAACCGCTAAGTTACGGGGACGTAAACACACCAGCATCGGTTGTCAAGCGATGGTGGGGGGGACAAACACAGACACACAAACACACACACACATATATATATATACATATATATGACGGGCTTCTTTCAGTTTCCATCTACCAAATCCACTCACAAGGCTTTGGTCGGCCCGAGGCTATAGTAGAAGACACTTGCCCAAGGTCCCACGCAGTGGGACTGAACCCAGAACCATGTGGTTGGTAAGCAAGCTACTTACCACACAGCCACTCCTGCGCCTATGTATGTAGGAGCGAAGAATGTTTTAGATGATTTTGAAGATACAGATAAAATGGGTGGAAGAATGGTTACGAATCTCATATATATTGATGATGCGGTGCTTATTGCGGACAGATTAGAAATATTTGGGAATTCGATAGTGAAAGAAATGTATAAAATGGTTTAACCATTAATTTTAATAAAGCTAAATCGATGATTATCTCGTGAACATATGGCCGAGATAATCTACTAATAATTCATAATCAAACTGACATAGTTGTGAATGAGCCTTACTATCTAGGAAGTATTATTACTAAGCAATCTGATGACAGGAAAGATATAAAAGAAATTGAATGACAAAATGTTTAAACTGGATTTGGAAAAACCCATTACGTAAAAAAAAACAGAAAGAAGAAGCCAATCAAATCGAAATTGCATTGCTGCACACTATCATATTTCTATGAACAACGAATGGATCTGAATACTGACTCTTAAAGCAGCCATTACCGACGAACTAGTATGGCTTAGTAACAAGTACTTCGCTTTCACTAGTAGTTTTTTGGTGCTTATATAGTCACGAGCAGATATAGACCTGTTGATTCTGCTACCTTTTGACCCAGGGGCTCATACAGGATGATACATCTGAAGGGAAGAGAGAGAGAGAGAGAGAAGGAGAGAGAGGAGGAGAGAGAGAAGGAGAGAGAGAGAAGGAGAGAGGGAGAGAGAAGGAGAGAGAGAAAGAGAGAGAGAAGGAGAGAGAGAAAGAGAGAGAGAAAGAGAGAGAGAGAGAAGGAGGGAGAGAGAAGGAAAGAGAGAGAAGGAGGAAAAAAAGAGAGAGAGAGAAGACGTTTATTTTCAACTGAGGAAACTGGAGCAACGTGAAATGAAGTGCATTGCTCAAGGATACGATGCACGACATTATGATTGTAAACAACATTCTAACCATTATACCAGGCACAAGAAGTAGACAAGGAATTCTGAATTTTGATGTTACGGAAGGACGCTATGAACTGGGTATAAGGAGGACAAACCACTGCGTAAAACCTAATTAAGTGAGTGGAACTTTGTAAAAGAACTGAACTAGCAAAGACTTAGATATTTAGGGGAATCTCATATAAGCAGAAACTGTTTCATAATTGTTACGCCCTGGAAACGGTCTGGAGAAAAGAAGAAAAAAACAGTTATAGCTATATTTACAACGATATTTATTTCTCCAGCACACGCACGCACACACACACACACACACACACACACACACACACACACACACACACACACACACATTAAAACTGAAACTTCCATTTGGTGAGGCTAAATTTCCTGTCTCAGACTGATAAGCATAAAGTTACAGAAATGCACCAGCTTCTGTCCCACAGGCAATCTGTTGTCTCCTTTCTTTCCCTTTCTAACCGCTATCATAATGGCCTCTGCTATTTGGACTAACTGAACTCAAGCTATCTCTGCTCAAACATTCTCGACCCGCTCGTTCCACCTCCTCTCATAATTCTAACCACTAACAGCCATGCATAGTCGTTCCTCCTGGAATTCTCTTCTCGTTCACATTTCTCCGCAGTTGCTGACTTACAAATGTGAGCGAGAAACCTTCATGGTATTGATCACACTGGAATACGAAAGCCTGCAAAGGTTATCAGCACTGCATCTTCATCCAGACCCAACAAGCCCTCCTCCCAGCGAAAAAAAAAATTTTCAATCGCATTGAGTAGTGTATTCTTGAACTTCTAATTTCATTTACAGTATGTATGTATGTATGTATGTATGCATGTATGTATGCATGTACGTATGCATGTACTCATGCATGCATGTATGCATGCATATATGTCTGTACGTATATATGTATGAGAGTGTGTATATATGTGTGAGTGTATGTCTGTGTCTGCGTATGTATATGTATGCCTACATGTATGTAATATAGGCATGGGTGTGTGTATATAAATATTTGTATATATATAAATGTATGTATATATATATATATATATATATATATATATATGTATATATATATATATATATGTGTGTGTGTGTGTGTGTGTGTGTGTGTGTGTGTATAAATTTGACATGGACGATTCTTTCTTGTCTTGGGATTCACGGTCAAACGGCTGGGTGGAATTGCGCGAAAAATTACACAGATGTGTAGAACGATCAGGCAGTGATGCTGGGCTTTGTATTCTTTTTACATAACTCCCATGGTTACCAAGACAATCTACTATAATAATACGCTTGTGTTTATGAATGACAAAGGAGGTGGGTGATAGATGAATAGGGAAGGAAGTGGTGATGTCACACTTGGTAGTGGGATGATGAAAATTGTACGCTGAAAAAAAAATCAAACAGCGTTTTAACTTTGTGTGAATATATGTGTGTATGTAAAAGGGGGTATGTCAATGTGTGTGTATGTGTGTGCGGGCGTGTGTGTGTGTGTGTGTGTGCGTGCGTGTGCGCGCGCAATGGAAGTAGGATGGTTCATCTTTGTTTGCTTAGTATTTGGGCTTATTTTTTGATTTGGTTGGATCTTGGTTTGTTTTTTTTGTTGGTCAGTTATTTTTAGAGTTTAGACAGAAAAAAGTCATTCTAAAATTGTTTTTTAACGTAAGCGTGCTCAAACAAGTTGAATGCTTACACAGAGCAGGTTTTACAGCCATATCATCCAAACCGACCGGGTGAAACCGGGCTTAGCTGCTAGTATATATATAGTATACACACATAAACATACACACCAACACACACATACGCGCGCGCGCGCAAATGCACACACACATACACACACACACACACACACACACACACACACACACACACACACACACAATAAATATGTTTGCTGCATTCCTGAAAAGAATTTTTGTTTATTAAAAAATAACTTTTGAAGTAATTGAATTTAACAACTTGCATGACAAAGTATAAAGAACAATAGCGTAGAAAGACTGACAGCGACACCTGTTATAGAGCTTTTGCATATTTTGTTGTTATTAATGATGTTATTATTGAGGTTGCTTTGATGTTGTTTTTCAATAGTAAACATTATCTTGGAAGGTGGTTAAAGATAATATATTACAGTATCATATATCGTACTTCAGATATTTTTGCTTCAGGCTATGTTAAAATTTGGAATGTGAAAAGACTGAATGGCTAAAATTTCGTTTCATTTTTTTTTTTTTTAATGAAAATCTTTTAGTTATTAGCTTTTTGGATAAACAAACAGCCTCTTAGACTCAACCATTGGCTCCTTATTGTGTCTGGGGGCATAGAATTAACTGGAGAAAAAAATAAACCACTCCTTCAAACAGGCGTCACTCATTCGAAGTTGAGATTACAGGACAAGCTGGAAATGTGGGACCCGCATCAAAAGGTGCGCTGACAGCCTATAATTTAAGCTCTTGATCATTTCATATCTACGAGAAGTAGTGCTGTCAAGGAAAATATCTTTCTTTTCTTTTATTCTTTTACTTGTTTCAGTCATTTGACTGCGGCCATTTTGCGGCTCTGCCTTTTTTAGTCGAAGAAATCGACCCCAGGACTTATTCCTTATAAGCCCGGTACACATTCTATCGGTTTCTTTGACCGAACTGCTAAGTCACGGCGAGGTAAACACACCAACATAAATACACACACGCATATACACGCACACACACACACACACACACACACACACACACACATATATATATATATATATATATATATATATATATATATATATATATATATACATGACAGGCTTCTTTTCAATTTCCGTCTACCAAATCCATTCACAAGGCTTTGGTCGGCCCAAGATGCCACGCAGTGGGATTGAACCAGAAACCATGTAGTTGGGAAGCAAGCTTCTTACCACACAGCTACGCTGCGCTTAACTTAATCTTTGGAGCATACTAGATAGAGCTATACGAAAAATTCGACAGAAACCTAAATCTAAAGATGAATTGTTTCGAGTGTTGCGTGAAAAGTGGGTAGAAATTCCACAAGAGACAATCACAAAGCTCATCAGTTCAATGCCAAAAAGTTTCTCAATTTAAAACTGCAAATGGAATGTCAACTAAATACTAAAGTATGTAGTCCTATCTATCGATCACATTTCAATTGTTCGCTTTGCGTATTAAATAAAAGATTTTGAAAATTAAATGTGTCTATTTACTTCCTGCATGTCTGTGTGTATATATATATATATATATACACATACATACATACATACATACATACATACATACATACATACATTTATATGTATGTATGTATCCCATCCACTTCTGATCATTTCAGTATGGAGTGAGTGTCTAACTGAGTTACTTTGTTTTTATCTCCACTTTTTATTCTCTTCGTGTATTCCTTCTGTAGAAGAGCAAATGCTCGAAATGTAAAAGACATAAATGACCGTATCGGTGTGTGTATATGTGTGTGTGAGTGTATGTGCATATGTATGTATAAACCGAGCAAATGGGCATCGGTAATTAAGAAGGCGTAAAAGCGAATAAATCTCTATGTAAGATAATCTTATTGATTATCAAAAGAATTTTTTTCAGATCAAGAAGAAATGAAACTAAGTTTCTGGAATGGTCAGAAAGACAAGTAGATATATGGGGGTGTGGACAATGGGTCATCTGAAGGAAAGCAGCAGCAGAAAATAACGATTAAAGATACTTTTTGTCCATCTCCTAAGACAGAAAAAGAGACAAGTTTACAATGAAATAAAAAGACAGGATGTTAGTTTTGATCTACATTTGTTGTTGTTTGTTTTTGTTTCCATTAAGGGATGTAAAAGTGGGTTGTGGACAGTCCAATAAGCTGTTTAATGAGTTGCCCTGTAAATAAGTTATCCTGGCGTTCCATGTAGTGGGCATGTTAGTCTACTCGCTTAGCCAACAGGGTGGCATTATTCGGAAGCCAAACCAATGCGAAGGAGCGTATTGTGACCAGCAGTTACATCCGATAGTCTGGTCGATACAGCCATACAGTTGTGTATGTGTGTGTTATATATATATATATATATATATATATATATATATATATATATATACATATATATGTTCTTTGCTTGATTGCCTGTCTCTCTATCTCCCGCTTTCCCTCTCTCTCCCTTTCGCTCTCTCTCTACCTTCCTCTCTCTCTCTCTGACTATCCGGAACTAGTAATTCCCAGGAAACTGAGACTATAAAAGCATAAAATCATTGATTCCAGGAACAGAGCCAAAGTTTTATTTTTCATTTTTTTAAATCTCTTATTTAATGGTTTAAAAATCTGAGCTCTCGAAAACAATCATGAACGTAAATATTTGTTCCATAAAAAAACAATAAATAAAAGAATCATGTATATTTGCATAAAGGAAGTTGGAGGAATAATTCTAAAAGCAGAGAACAGTTTCTGCAAGTTAACAGATCAATGCCCAGTAATTTCAAACATATTCCAACACTGACAATGGTTTTTGTATCGCAAGTTTATTTGAATACTTTCTTGATTGTGTTACTGACAACATTTAATCTCTGTATACATAATAATGATGTTCCTATTAATGGATTTGGTATATCAATTATCATGGGTTTGGCCTCAGACTGGAAATGGGATGGTTCCTATGACAAAATGACGAATGCTCTTCTATTCGGTTTCTTTGCGAGTGAAGTTTCTGAGGGCAAAAATTGGAAATCAGCAACTATTTCAAATGCTTAATCAAATCAATTATATTTTTATGTCTATGCTGTTGATCCTCATCCACAAATGGATTTTCTTACGTTTCATCGTCGTTGCGTCATTGGTAAAATGAATTTCTTTACAATTTATTTAAGTTTTCTTAGAGTACATCAAAAAACAAGCAAACGAAGTCAACGTGCGCAACACAATTGATCTTTCCAGTTAATATCCTAACCAAATTAAACAGTGATACTTACTCACTCTAACAGCTACGACTACAACAATATTGTTTTCCAAATTAAATTTG
This sequence comes from Octopus bimaculoides, assembly GCF_046866305.1. NCBI lineage: Eukaryota > Metazoa > Mollusca > Cephalopoda > Octopoda > Octopodidae > Octopus > Octopus bimaculoides. The sequence continues at coordinate 22,204,380 of NC_142931.1, read as the reverse complement.
AATTCAGGTTTTATTTTTAATGGTCAATACTTAGTTTTTCCAGCAGCAAACTTCTATAAATTCTGATCATTCTTAATTTTCAGAATTTACCCGAAGAGAGTATATTTATATTATGATATCCGTGATTACTCAAAGAGGTATACTCATCCGAAGAAAATACCGAAATTTTCAGGGTTCCTCTTTTAATTATTTTATTAACTATATTTCTTTTATCCAAATCGTATGGAATCGTCTGTGCTAAATGAGAACCAGTCGTTAGTAAAACGAAATCTTTATCCGTAATAGCTTTTCTAATAAAAGCACTTGTTAAGTATTGCAGTCAAGAAAATTCTATCAATAAGCAACTACTTTGGATGCTATTTCTTTTATAGCTTCAGTCTGCTTCTTTTCTCCTTAAAGAAGATTATTGCCTGTTGGTCGATTCTTTTCGAAGAGATTCATTTATTTCAACTGTACTAGTTTTTGAGAAAATGTCTGAGAACAATTTTTAGATCGCGTAAAAGCTTGCTTATTCGACCACTTGAGTACTTTAGAACGATTTTCCAATTTGTAGGTAGATTTTAAAGAATAGAGTTAAGAATTCCCGGGGAAAAGTGTATATATATATATATATATATATATATATATATATATATATATATATATAATGCAAGAGAGTTATATATAATGCAAGAGTATATATAATGCAAGAGAGGATTCAACCCACTAAGAGATAGTATCTATCCAATATACTGGTTATTTTACCCTAAATTTATATAGCAATGAGAAAATGGAGGATAATATGCGGTATCAATCGACTTGCAGACAATGTATTCCGTTGATTAATTTGTTTATTTTATAACTAAAATGACAAAACCACAATATACAGATGCTTATGACATACCATGTCATATTAATAATTAAGGTTACAAATATAAAGTACATTCTCCAATTGCTAAATGTACTTTGTATTTGTAACCTTAATTATTAATATGACATGGTATGTCATAAGCATCTGTATATTGTGGTTTTGTCATTTTAGTTATAAAATAAACAAATTAATCAACGGAATACATTGTCTGCAAGTCGATTGATACTGCATATTATCCTCCATTTTCTCATTGCTATATATATATATATATATATATATATATATATATATATATATATATATATATATATATATATGTATATATATATACATACATACATACATACATACATACATACATACATACATACATACATACATACATACATACATACATTATCAAGCATTGTCCATAAGTCAAATAAAAAAACACAATCCGTATAAAAGCAAGAATATTTTTTTATATTATTGGTATGGTATATACTTGTACAGAATGTTACCGTCGGTTTCGCGAAGATATTACTACTCGATAATGTTGATGACTCTTCAGACATTCTGTCTGGAAGTGTATAGTCTCTTTGATGTTGAAGTTTATACATTTAGACTCTAAGTATATATACATTAAGTTGCCTCAGTGGTGGTAATAAACGGAATGAAACATAGTGAAAAAAAGAAAACAATTTTGGTAGGGTAGGAAAGAAGAGATATTCTCTATGGATTGGTGTTAGCCATTGGTCAAGCATGTAAACTGTGTGTGTATATATCTCGTTCCCTGTCACCAAAATGAATTTATGCTCATAAAGTCAGCATCCGAGAATTTCATTTTTCGAGTTGAGTGTGTTGACATAGGAATATTCCAGAGTGTGCGTCACCTGCTTTCATTAAAATACGACCCAGAAAAATCCCGCAATCTCCAGATGATCCTATATGGCGTTTCTTCTTTTAATCGTCAAATACAACTGGCTAAAGTTGCAACATTACGCCTTATTTAAATTCTAAAAGAGGGTCTCTGACTATTCAGCCTTGCCTTATAAGGGGCCTTCTGCTGCTCCGACGTAATTCCTCTTCTGCGTCATCCATAGATGTTGATCGACACTGCTTCTGCTTCGTAGGCCATATATGTATGTATGTATGTATGTATGTATGTATGTATGTATGTATGTATGTATGTATGAATAGGCCAAACAGGGTTGGCCAAAAGTCAGCTGACAGTAAATCAAAACCATTTAACTCTAAGATTTATTTATTTTTAACTATTGAGTGAATTTAATAAAAGCATCTAAATATGAAACATCATGAAAATTGTTCAAACTGAAGTCCTTATTGAGTGACACATTTTTCCATTCGAGTCAATACAAAATTTCAGACAGTATTGATGGAATTTTGATTTACTGTCGGGTGACTTTTGGCCAACCTTGTATGCATAAATATTACATATTCACATATATGTATATATGTATATATATATATATCATACACGTGCGCGCACACGTACACACACACAGGTACATACACACACACTCACATAGACATATATATATATATATATATATATATATATATATATATATATATATATATATATATATATATATATATACCATAATAATAGTGTAAAATAAATAGAATGGCTTCAACTACTAACAGAAACCGGGTCATTGACTCAGATCCAAAAATTCATTGTTATATTCTTTAGCACCAATCAATCATGAAAAACTATATTAGACTGCCTCCGAAATAATCCCATTCAAAAATTTCAATCCATTCAATATCTCTTTCTCTATCTCTCTGTCTCTTTCTCTATCTCTCTGTCTCTTTCTCACTCTCTCCCCCTCTCTGTCTCCCTCTCACTTCTTCTCTCCTTGTCTACTCCCCTCTCTCTACGATATACGTGTATAATAAATATATGTTAATAAATATGAGTTAAACAAGAATCACATCAATTAACATATCTAAAAGTACGCACATCCAACATTTAGCCGTATTGTGCACTTTTGCTCTTTTTATCACAATATAAATAGAAACTGCATAAATATATATTCATGTATATATGCGTGCCTATGTATGTAGCAATGTATGCGTACACACACACACACATATATAAACATATGGTTACATACCTACGTATATATATATACATATATATATATATATATATATATATATATATATATATATATATATATATATATATAGATAGATAGATAGATAGATAGATAGATAGATACACATACACTCTCAAATACATACATACATACACACATACATGCATACATACATACGTGCACACACACGTACATGTTTGTGTACGCATTCATGAGTAGAAAAATCTCATGTGGATGCGTTTGCGCACATCTGCGTCTTGCCAAACCTATTTCCTGATTGCAAATTACAGAGAGAAAAACAAAATCGCTTGTTTATCCTGGTGAAATTACCATTAAACGTTGAGATTACAATAAAATAAAAGCTGATTATCTACGGCTTTTGGCTTCTCAGAAATTAATACTGGGGAAAACTATTCTTTAATTAAAACAACCGACAAAGTAATTTTGAAATGCACGGTTGCCTCCTCTAGATTTCGTGTTTAATTCGTCTTTATCTATTTCTCCCAGCATTCTTTCAGTCCTTCCTTTTGTTTTTCTGTTTATATTGCTATCTTTTTTATAGTGTTCTGTTGGTTTTTATCAGATATAAGATGATTTTGGTATTTGTTCATGTTTCCTTCCACCCGTCTGACAGTGTTTTCTTTCCTAACTCACCCTCTCTCTCTCTCTCTCTCTCTCTCTCTCTCCACACACACACTAACTTTACAGTTTTCTAATCAAAACTGAAGCTGCGAGTTTGTCTCCAGACTCGAATTTCACTTCAGACAAAAAACCATATACTCTACAACCTGTATTGAGTACTCCTTTGTCATTCTCTCGAATCAAAGTATACGCGTATACATACATACATACATACACACACATACATACACATACACACACACACACACACACACACACACACACACACACACACACACACACACACACACAAACAAACAAACAAACAAACACACACACAAACAAACACACACATATAATGTCATAAATACAATATATATTTTATGTGCTACACTTAGTTTCATGCAATGAAATCATGTCAGACAGTATTTTTTAGCAAATTTGATGCTTTAACGCAATCTTCGGGCACTCTAAGTCATTAGACGTGTGAAAGAAAAAAAAAAAGAACTGTCAGGAATGCTTTCAACGCATGAAACTAATAATAGCACATTAAAATATATTGTGCTTATTAAATGATATCATCTCTCACTAGATGGAGTATTTTTTAGTGCTCTTACCATCAGATAACAGCATACTTGTAAGGCAAGAAGCTTGTTTACCAACGACATGGTTCTGTATTCAGTCCCACTGTGTGGCACCTTGGGCAGGTGTCTTCTACTATAACCTCGGACCGACCAAAGCCTTGTAAGTGGATTTGGTAGACGGACACTGAAAGAAGCCCATCGTGTATATATATATATATATATATATATATATATATATATATATATATATACGTGTGCGTGTGAGTTTGTCCCTCATCCATCGCTTGACAACCGATGCTGGTTATATATATATATATATATATATATATATATATATATATATATATATATATTAGCGTGTATATGCATATAAATATATGTGTGTACATACAAAGTATATATACACTGACAAATAGATAGATAGATAGATAGATCGATAGATAGATAGATAGATAGATAGATAGATAGATAGATAGATAGATAGATAGATAGGATATAGATATAGATGTATTTATATATTCATATAGCCATCTAAGAATCCATAACTCAGAAAAAATATGCACTCGTATATTTGTCAATAGAGTTGGTTTATTAATCGAAGTGTACTGTATTATATATCCGTTACGGCCGATCTTACCAACCAGTTTCGTGCTGGAGATTCAACCGGATATTAGACGTCAGCTCGGTTATGTAACCTTGCACTCAACAGAGTTGGAAGTCATAGCAGTTGGCATATTTTCTTCCATAACTGCCAACTTTGACGAGCGCAGAGCTATTGCCTAACATCCAGTTGAACTCCCATCGCGAAAGCGATTGGTAAGCTACATGTCTATAAGTCACAGAATCCAGAAAACCAGTCTTATGAACCTATATCTTGGGGAGGACTTTTGATCTTTCTTTATATATATGTGTGTGTGTGTATATTTCTGTGTATATGTACACACACAAACATACACACACATGTATATATATATATATATATATATATATATATATATATATATATATATATATATACATACACACGCGCTCACATATACATATATACGTATACACACACATATGTATGTATGTATTAGAATAGAAAGTAAACTAGTGAGATGGAACTAGTAACTTCCTTTATCCTTTGCCATGGATTCTCCCCGAAACTTCACGAATGGAACTGCCAAGTGACATTATCTTTTATCTGCGACTTTCTTAACTTTTCGACCAAACTCATCTATCTTTCACATTGAGAACACCCTACATTTGTATATTTTCTTCTCACTCTCTCTCTCTCTCTCTCTCTCTCTCTCTCCTTTCTCTCTCTCTTCGATGATAGACTATTTATCTTACGTGGAATTCTTTCCTGAATAACATATGGTCCACATGCTTAGATATTCTAAAATCAGCTGTAAGAGTCTTGGCATATTTATTATAACTACTGTACACTATGTATTTATACTATGAATTAAATGTTCTTGAATGATGCCAAATGTTTTGCTTATTCATTATTTATTTTATGTATATCTACTCACTTAATGATAAATCACTTCTATCCACCTTTGATAGGATATTTCAGCACCAGATTTTTCAGCTGCCGTTCAAGCCGGAGTTAGTAAACCAAACTGAGTTTTATTAGTAGACCAAAGTACATACCTATTAGATTACGGCAACTGACGTAAATTGTTTTACATATATCTATATATATGAATAAATGTAAGAACAAGCAAGTTCAGCAAGTCAATATACAAAAAATATTAAATATGGTTAAAACAAAAAATGTGCATATGTATGCATATAAAGAAGTCCAACTTAGAATATAAATGATATCAGGAATTGAAGGGGTTAAGTAGGAGTTTTACGAGTCCAACAGCTGTATTTGGTGGGATTGGTGGTCCAAGATAATGATGGTAACTTGATTCCGTAAGAAAGAAACAAAGAAACAAAAGAAAGAAAGAAAGAAAGAAAGAAAGAAAGAAAGATAGAAAGAAAGATAGAAAGAAAGAAAGAGAAGGAAGAATGGAGAGAGAGAAGGAGAGCGTGAGTGTGTTTATTGGCAAAAGTCGTTCGCTCACTCTATAAAAGAACCACTATGTTATTGCTTGATCTGATAGAAATAGCAAGTATCCTTCAGATTATACCCATCGTCTTCAATTAAAGCAGGACTCATTGGATAACACAGTTTTAGATCTTCACTGAAATGCCTTTCTTCATTGATCAGGATTAACCTGGAGCCAAGAAACATCAACAGAAACAACACCAACAACAACAACTGCATCAATAGACGTAGCACAGCAGCAGCAGCAGCAGTAGCTGTAGCAACAGCAGCAGCAGCAGCAGTAGCAGCAGCAGTAGCAGCTATAACAGTAGCAACGCAATAATATGAAGAAGCTTTTATAAATATTTATTCTTACATGACTTGCTCCAATTTTAGGAATCAATATTTGAAGAATAAAACATCGTATTCGAGATAAAATAAATTGAAATAGCAAAATAAAAAATCATACGATATTGTATTTAAAAAAAAAACATCGTTAAGATTAAATAATAAATTTAAAATAAATTCGTTTTATAAACTAGTATTTCATCTTTTTTTTGTCTCTTTTTATCATTAAGCGAAATAACGTAAATGAGATTAAATCGCAGAAAATAAATCAATCGGATTATTTACGTATATAATAAAGCAACATTTACACGTGTAACAAACGAGAAATTTCTAAAGACAGCTTATAATTAAGCATCATAGTTATGTGAAGTTAGAGAAAGAGAGACGAATTGATGTAATGTTATAAGGAAGGAACTCGGTATCGTTGGGTAGATATGCGAATGAGTCGGGTAGCTGTGGTTTGCTTATATAGAATGAGCCGGGTAGCAGTGGTTTGCGTATATAGAACGCTCGACAGTCGCCTGAAGGGGGAAAAACAAAGAAACAGATGTTCAATATCAATCACATTTCTTTATTGAATTTTCGATATGTAATGTAAAATGTAAAACCTTTTCTATGATAAAGCCAGTTTACATATTTAAATAAGAAAAGCATGTCAGGAGAGAAGATTAGTTTTATCATCTTTGTGTATTTAAGATTAATTAATGGGATATTATATAGATTTAATTTTATCTTTTTTTGTTTGTTTGGTTACATGACAATTATTTAAACCTTTTGTCAGTGAGAAAATACCCATGACTCTTTACAATACCCATGACCCTTTGCAAGGCTTCCAAGACAAGTAGGAAAAGAGGAGGGAGAGAGGAGTGGGAAAAAGGTATCCTCAAACCAGAGGCGTACTGAAATGCTGCAATAGAGTAATCTCCCTTCCATGTTGATAGATACCGGTTGGCAAATA
>NC_142931.1:22144394-22191894 GCF_046866305.1 Octopus bimaculoides | reverse complement strand
TTCCTACAATCCACTCTTGAGCAGCCAACGTACAGTTGACCGTGTGAAAAGCATGGTTCGGCTAAGTAAAGTCCAACGACAGACAGCGACTGCCCTTGGGGCTTATTAATAGACATGGCGTAACTGAGTCTAATCGGAAACTGCACTCTGCGGAATGTGAACGGTAAGTCAGCAGCCGAAGGCACGAGGGGAGTTCGCGGTATGAAGACGTCTTGATCTTTACCACAGACGGTCATAATCGTTGCTTCAATGATATTGGGAAGTAATTTTGTGATAACAAGGCGTGTATCGTTGCACAACGTCGGTGGATTTAAATTCTTTATTAGCATAACAGGGCTACCTACTTTAAAAGTAAGAATATGTGGAGGTACACCTGAAGGCTCCAATGTATTCAAAAATTCAGTGGAGTAATCAACTACCTCATCCTGATTGGTAATGGTGTCTACTGACTTATAAACTGTCACGTCCCCAGGCAAACGCAGTAAAAATCTGTTGTTGATTGCACTGACCGCAACGTTTTTAGGAGCCAAAATGGCTCTTTGTCAAAGCCAATCTCGATCTCCGTTGTGGACTTCTAAGCCTAGGAAGACCTGGTCCTGAAGGCTCTGGATAGTACTGGTTATTGTGCAAATGTTACTTATGTCAACAACCTCATTTCCGTCTTCTGGAACTTCACCATTGCCAAGAAGGAGAATGTCCCTCGCAAAATCTTCTGAAAATGACTCCTCATGGAGACGCGCTCTCATGTTGGATTCTAACTGCAAAGTAACAACATAACCCCATAGAAGTGAAGACTTAAGACACGCCATTACTTCATTCGCCCTTGTGCCTTTCGAAATCACTGGCAAGGTTTGTCTAAAGTCCCCAGATAGCACGACAGTGACATCCCCGCATCGGTTCGTGGCTTTTCTTTGTGTCTCGCAAAGTTCTATCTAATGCCTCAAAGGCACCCTTGTGATCCATTGTGCATTCATCCCAAACAATCTGCGCGAGTAATTGCCCGTTGTCCAACGTCTTTGAAATGTTGCAAACAGGCGTTGGTGAACTTGCGAGGTTAAGGGGGAAGCTTAAACGAAGAGTGTGCAGTCGTACCACCAGGGAGCAGAGTAGCAGCTATGCTCGAAGTTGCCACAGCTATTGCGATGCACTTTTGTAGCCTTACTTTTGCAAGAATGAGTCTAGTTACGAACGTTTTGCCTGTCCCGCCAGGCAAAACGAAAAATAACGAAAAACAACACAAACGAAAACAAACAGCAAGTGGTAATAAGTAGTACAACGTTACTAAGGCTAGGGAAATGGGGTAACAATAACGATAAGCAAAAATTCAACAGTAGAATAATCTCTGCACAAAAAAGTGAACCGAAACGTAGGACAGGGAGTACTGAGGTAGAACGCAGCACGCAGGTCCGAAGCGTAAGTGAAGCGTTCGTATAAAAACGTTCAAGTAATGGGACCATGAGTCGAAAGAGTACATACTATTGGCTAAAGGCCAACCAACAGGAGGAGCAAAACTGTTCAAGTGAACGTGAAACAGGTGAGTCATGCAGTGGGAGGAGTTGTAAGTAATTGTAGTAACAATTGCTGAGAAGTGTGGTAATCTGTGATAATCACTGACAGGGAGTACGCTCTGGTGCAAAATGTCACCTAATACGTAACCGCCGACAGTGACAATTTCTTTTCTTTTCTTTTTTTTTTTCGGTGGGGGGTCAGTGTCGATTGTAAGGTGCGGGAGGGAGAAATTATGTGATTTGTAATAATCACTGATAAGAAGTATGCCTCGGTGTCACCTGACGCTAGGGTGACATTGAGGGTGGGGGAAGGAGACCCGAGTCTACTGCAGCAACAATTTGACCTCTTTGAAAGTCCGATAGATCTGTCATTTCAATGAATTTTAATTACCTTTTTTCTGATCATATCTGAAAAGGAACAGCAATTTTAGCAAATCATATTAAGCAACACGAATTATAAATCAAAAAACACAAAAATAAACAAGCTTTTATAGATATTTCAAAATAGATATTTCAAAATAATGATGCTATGATGCTAGGGGTTTCCATTATCTTGTTCAACCCCTGTAAATGTGACATATTTTAACTTTAACCGTAATTTCATTGCAAAAGTGTTAAAAAAAACATCTTTTACCATGAGTGAGAACTTTATCTCCACGGTAAACTGCAATGAAATTGCTTTTAGAAACATCAAGGGCAAGTGATTTTTACTGTCTCTTTGGATGATCAGTAACGTATCCGTAGAATAATATAGCCGGAAGCTGTCACGAAAGCCTATCGCATGTATACACCCACCACACACACACACACACAGTTGGGCACCGTCTGTGAGAAAAATTTACTCGGCATGCTGTACTGTTTGGCATTCGCGCCGGAAGCTCCAATACGAACATTTCAGAGTGTTTGGGTATCAATCTGAGGACAGTGCAATCTGAAGACGTGTACCGAGAGTAATAGAAATCAAATACCTAGTCAACATCATTGCTTGAAGGAAGTGGTACTGCCCTGGGTAAAGAGGGTGACTGCTGGAAGACTCTATCTCTGGCGACAGGACTATGCACCATGGCATACAAGCAGGAGAACCCAATCATTGCTGTCAGACAATTTCTGCGACCATATCAGCCTCTAACATCTGGCCACCTAACTCCCCAAACTGCAACCCCCTTGGTTATTATGTGTGGGGCGCAGTTGAGCGAGAGACCAACAAAACTCCTTGTGACACCAAAGATGAACTGAAGGCAAGGACTATGGCAGTATTCACCAGCTTAAACAAGTAGACCGTCCAGAAGAGTTGCAAGAGATTCCGAAGTCGTCTGGAGGCCGTGGTTGAAGTCAATGGCGATTTAGTATTTCAAGATATTATGTTATATATATCTCTGTAAAAATGAGTTGTTTGTGTTATTTTCATTTTTGCGTATTTTAGACAATATATTCAGCGCACCCAGTACATATATATATGTGTGTGTGTGTGTGTGTGTGTGTTGTGTGTGTGTGTGTGTGTGTGTGTGTGTGTGTGAAAGCTAGTTTTGTATCGAAAAGCGAAACTTAGCGTTTCGCTAATGTTATACCGATAAACTAGTACCATCGAAATAATTATTAGTTCGATGTGATCATTTAATACTTTGATGGGGTGCTCCAGCTTGGACGCAATCTTATAATTAAATAAGAAATGAAAGTTTTCGGCCAGTATAGGCCTATATATATATATACACACATATTTTGAGAGAGAGAAAGAAAGAGATAAATAGATATATTGACTTCAATTTTTGAGACAAGGTAAGCAGCTTCGGGGGAGGGGGTAAGGCGATAACATTGGACCCAGTGTTCAATTGGTATTCATTTTATCGACCCCCGAAGGATAAAGGGAAAACTCGGCCTCACCGGAATTTGAACTCAGAACGTAAAGACAGGTGAAATACCGCTAAGCGTTTTACCGGTGTGCTAACGACTCCGCCAGCTCGTCGCCTTTTAGATAGTTAGATATAACAATAATGTATTATAAAAGAGAAATTACGTAACCATCTTCATTAACTTACAGTTGTTTTGTCTATAAGGACCCGTGAAACCCAGAGTACAAACCCGTGTAGCTTCATCAGAAATATTGCATGAAATATCTCTTTATTGAAGAAAGTATTTAAATTTACGGTCGTACACAGGTAGACACCACTCATATAATACACTAGATATTAACATAAATTACCAAGGTATACGTAACACGCACATACATATATACATACTTACTTACTTACATACATACATACATACATACATACATGCATACATATATTGGTCATAAATAATATATATATATATATATATATATATATATATATATATATACACACACACATATAAGCATATATATATTCGTGTGCACGCGTGTGTGCGTGATTTTGTTTAGTGCATTTTGGGTAAAATGCGATGCGCGTTTAAGAGCTCCTCTACATAATGTTATATGGATATGAACGCGGTAACTTGAAGCTGAAGTGAGGTGCAGAAAGATTAAGTTTTTCCCTCTCATTTTGCTTTGAAATTGAATTGTTTGCTTAATAACTGTGTTCACCCAGACAGAGAGAAGTAGTCTAATCTTGTAAATAAGCAGATTACTTAATCGAATCGAACTAGTTATCAATAGCGCAGAGTTAAAATCATTGCTTCCTGGTTACTGTCCTTGACATAAGGATTTAGAAATGACGTGCCTTTGTGCTAAATCCTTTTTGTCAATATAATTTGCTGGAAGGTTAGAGGCATTATATTGAGTAGCAGTATAATGCTATTTAGTCCAAGGACAACATGGATTGAGCAAACCAATGATCAGAGCTAAAGCTTTAATGCTCGTCTCGTCTTTCCGAGGACCAGCATGTTCTTTCTGAGACAGTGAGATGTGATTTGAGCAAGATTTGACTACAATTTCTAGCACGTCGACTGGCCACATAGGATATACCAATTAATCACGTATGAGCTCACACATATAATCACTAATACAGTGTACTGAACCCCACCATGTGTTAAGTGAATTAAAGTTATACCAGCAATGATGAATGATTATCTTTAATTCTGGTAAAGAGAAGTAAGGGAAACTAATCCAAAATCCAAACGAAGTTAGAAATTGAAGGAGCAGCATACTGCAGGATCCCTATTTCGGAAACCTTGAACAAGGTCATTGGCACTACTTTTCCCCTAGTGAATAAGCCATTAAAAAAAAAAATTTTTTAAACTCTGATACAAGGATTCGAATCAGTTTTTCAGCCTGAAGATGACTCGATACCACGATGCTCTGCTTCATACTGATTTCTTCCCACGCCACTGTCCCGGAGAAACTGCAAAACGTCATGGGCGCTACTCTTGCCTCTTCTGACATCAAAATAAAGAAAATATCTGGCACCAAATTTTACGGGTCGTTGTATGATACAGTAGATAGATAGATAGATAGATAGATAGATAGATAGATAGATAGATAGATAGATAGATAGACAGACAGATAGATAGATAGATAGATAGATAGATAGATAGATAGATAGATAGATAGATAGATAGATAGATATGTTTCTTTATTAGCCACACAGGGCTCAACATAGAGGGGACAAAATACAAATGTAGAGTTTTTCTTTTCGAGGGGGGCGAAAACAAAGCAGAAAAAAACAAAAGTGGGGACAACGATGAAAAAAAACATCGCAAAACGTTTGGGGTATTTACAAAAATACGAAATGATACAGAAAATTCCCAATAAATGGGGAGTTTATCCGTGGAAAGAAAAACCTACGAAAAGACCACGGTAACCTCGGTCTTTAGTGTCACAGTTTGTTAAATAAAATTTCTTTTATTTATGCAAGAAACGTAAGTAACTCTGTTTATAAAATTTTAAAACGTTTTATAGAATCATGGTCAAGGTGGCTTCGTCATTTATACGTGCCATTCTTGCTACATGTATCCATCTTTTTTCGAAACATTTGCTAGACAACACTTGCCTCTCTACTCTCACCTTCCTTTTCAAGTGATACTTCAAAAAGTTGATGAGAGATTGACCAGAGAGGAAAGTATTTGTCTCTAATCCTTTCAGACGCGTCCACCAGACGCATTCTTTCGCCATAGCCACAAGTACGATAAATACAGCTCTTCCTTCCCGTTTAAAGGAAGGAGGCGTGACGATATTAACGATAGACTCGGTTGATAAACCGACTCGTCCCACACGCGACAGCAGTCGTTCGACATAAGCCCACAGCTCCGAAATGGTTGGACACTGCACGAGTGCGTGCAGAACGGTTTCATCGCTCTGACCGCATCTCGGGCAGGTCGGCCCCGCATTTCGCGAGCCGTGTCTATAGAGCTTATCCCGAACGGGTAGCACCTCTCGGTAACACTGCCAGGCCAGGGATCTCTGGAAGTTGTCCATAGGTCCCGGCCCGAAAGTCGTCCTGAACAGGCGGGTCAGGTATTCCTCGTCGACGCCCAGGTTCGCCCCGATATCGTCGTCGTACCTGCCCTCCACTAATCCCCTATAGAATGACTTCGTTGTGATGCAGCCGCTCAAGGTCGACCCGGGACGGCAAAGTTGTTGCAGAGCAACGCGACACTCACGGTGCCATTCGCCATTCCTCGGCCTCTTTTTGATCCACGACTGCAGCTCGGTCATGGAGACGAGCTGCGGGAAAGCGCGTCGCACAAACGGCGACCACACCTGCTCACCGTCGTCTACGTAGAGCCGGAGATGTCGCAGTCTCAGCGCATGTCTGCGCATCATCAACCACGGCATGCCCAGCCCTCCTTTCAGCGGGTGTTGGCAACAAACGGATCGCCTCACCATCGGAACGCTTCCTTCCACAAAAAGCGGAAGAGGATGCGCTCCATTTCGGTGATGGCGCGATCGGGACAAGGCACGACGGTCAGGCGGTATTCGATGACGGACGCGATGTACGCGTTCGCCACCTCCGCACGACTTTTTAGGGACAGCTTCCTCTCGGACCATTGCCGGCAGAGAGCGGCCACCCTACTCGTTATCTCGTCCCAGTTCTTCTCGGTTTGCAGGTCTGGACCGAACCAGACTCCGAGCAACTTGACCGGACCGTCCGTCCAGCGTCCCACTACTGAGGCGCTGCCGGACGGTATGGGCTTGCTCTTCCAGGTGCCGAGCAGCAAACCCACCGACTTATCCCGGTTGATTTTCGCTCCCGTCACCGCTTCGTAGTCTTTCAGCGTCTCGCCGACAAGCTCGATGTGCTCGTGGCTAGACGCTATGACGGTGACGTCGTCCGCGTATGCCGACACGCTCGTCCCGCACCCCAGTTCTCGCGGGATGCCCCTCAGCGTCGCCAGCTTCCGCAGTAGTGGCTCGAGAGTCAATACGTACAGGGGCGACGACAAGGGGCATCCCTGACGGACCGAACGTGCAATGTCGAAGGGTCCCGATAGACGTCCATTGACGCGAACAACCGAACGGATGCCTGTGTACAAGGCAGCCATCCAGCCGCGGAAACGGGACCGAAGTCGGCCGCTTCGAGGACGGCCTCCAAGTATCGATGGTCTACCCTATCGAAAGCTTTGGATTGATCCAAATTGATCAGGGCCCCACCCATGCCAGGTTCCTTAACTACCCTCTCTATGATGTAGCGCATCAGATGGAGGTTGTCATGGATGCTCCGGCCCGGCACGGCGCACGTCTGCTCCGTGCCGACCAGTTTCTCGATGACAAGCGCCAACCGCTTGGCTAACACCTTGGCCAAAATTTTCATGTCTGCATTGAGCAGAGTGATGGGCCTAAAGTTATCTATGGCGTCCCCCTTGTTTGGATCTTTCTTCAGCAGCGTTACCGCTCCTCGGCTCACAAAACCGGGAATGCTCCCGTTCTGCTGCCAGTTGCAGTACACGACCGCCAAGACTTCTCCAAACAAGTCTGGCATACAGTTGTAAAGTTCGTAGGGCAGACCATCCAAACCCGGAGATTTGTCCGTCGAGCAACCCGCCATCCCGTCCCTCACCTCCTCCGCCGTGATGACCCCTTCGCAGCACTCCGCCTCTCTTGCCGAGAGTCGTGGCAAGCTGTACAGGTAGGCACTAAAGTCCACCCTGCCTTCTCGCTCGCCACTCCTCCCGAACAGTCGGGCAAAATGCCGCTGAAACGCCTCGCACATCTTGCTCGGCTCGAGCAATTCGCGCCCCTGTTCGTCTACCAGAGACCGGATGGTGGCTGTTACCCCGCTGCGCCTCCGCCACCCGGGCCTCTCGTGCGGCTCCAACACCTTCATTCCTCAGAGCACGCATCCTTGCCCTGACAGCACACCCTTCGTGTTTAGCATTGAAGTGTTGGTCGAGGGCCAAACTTGCCGCTAAAACGTCGGATGCGATGCCACTTCGCAATGCCTCTTCTAACTTCATCACTAGCTCCCCCTCTACTCTGTTCCTCTCTACAGCTAGTGCCCTGCTATACCTTATTGCTTCCGCCCTTACTGCTCTCTTGAGGGCAAACCACCATTTGTTGTTGACGATGGCTCTCGTCAAAGCCCTCTTTACTAACGTGCTAATCCGGTCTCTGAAAACCTGTCTCGACGGGAAAGACGCGTTTAGTTTCCAGTAACCGGGACCCTGCCTATGTGCCTTATCTAAGTCTAGCGTACACGTCACAAGTTTGTGATCCGTGTAGCTGACTATGTGGAACTGTGGACATCCTAAACTATCTCTATCTCTTGTCCTACACACTATCCTATCTAGATACGATCTCGACGACCCAATGCGGTTGCTCCAAGTCCACGTTGGCACATTTGGGTGGTCGAGTCGGTACCTGTCAGACAACTGGAAGCGTCTGAGCAGGTCTATGAGGCCTTTGCATCCCCTTCTAGTTTTGTCACTCCCCACGTAGTCTAGATGCGTGTCCAAGGTAGAATTCCAATCCCCCACTAAAAGTAAGGGACGAGACGTTCCCAGGAATACTTCTAGACGTCGAAAGAAGTCTGACCGACCTGTTAAAGGAGGCACATAAACTGCCAGCAACCGAAAAGCGCCTCCATCGCTGCCGTCCACATCTAGGACAACCAGTCTACCCTCCGGGTCCGTAAATATCGTCTTTACTTGGAGATCCAGACTCTTGCGAAAAAGAACCGCCGTGCCACTACCACCCATCCTCGGCAGACAGGGAGAAAAATAAATGTTAAACTGTCCGCCAAACATGGACTTTAGGGCCCGCGGTTCATGGAGTCTGGTCTCACTAATGGCTATGATATCCAAATTGTGTGACTTGATGTCATTTAAGAGGTACCCTTGTTTCCAAGGTGACCCTAAGCCACACAGCCAATCTTCACCATGATTCTATCAAAATTTGTGTTTTACACACGAAAGGAGAGAGAGAGAGAGAGTTACTTACTGCCCGAAAGTTCTTGGCTCTTGGCCTCACAACCTTCTCTCAGAAGGTTTTTGTATAGTTTTTTTGATGAATATTTTTGGAATCTCCCTACTGTATCCGGGTAGAGAGATTTCAGTGTATTGCATGTGCTCCGTGTTACATGTATGATTTTGATGTGTTGTGGTGGTGTTGTGCGTGGGTGATTGCTTGTTTTCGTGTCATTATCTGTTATGTTAGTGTTTGACCTAATGAATTTCATTAGGTCTAGATTGTTTGTGTTTATCGCTGTCAAACTTGTTGTGGGGTTCTGTGTTGGTGCGTTTGTGTTGGTGTTTTTGTTTTCTGTGGATGTGTTGGTTTCGGGGCTGGTAAACCTCCCCGCTTTGTTTGTTTGTTTTTCCGTTCTTTTTTTCCCCCTTTTTCTTCTTACCCCCGTGGCCACTTGCCAAGCCTCTGTGTCATCTTCATCTGACATGTCGGAGGAATCGGAGGGTGGGAGGGGAAGGGTGTTGGGGTCTATTTTTGTGTGGGTTGATTTTGTTGTTGGTGGTGTTGGTGCTGTTTCGTGACAGTTGGGATGTGGTGTTTTGGTTTTTGGGGGTGGGGTGGGAGTCTTTTTCGTGTTCCCTTCTTGTGGGGTTGTTGTTGTTGGTGTTGGTGGTGGTGATGGTGCTGATTCTGTTCTTGGTGGTACTGGTGGTGTTTTTGTTTGGTTCGGCTGTGTTGCTGGCTGCTGGCGTTTTTCCATTTCGTTGTACAACTGCTTGACCAGTTGTGCATATGGCGGTGTAGGCAGTAATGCTGTTTTTTTCTTGTGCTTTTCTTGTGGTTGTTGTTGTTGTTGTTGTTGTTGTTTTTCTTTGTATTGTTGCCGTTGTTGTTGCCTTTTCTTCTGGGCTACTGGGCATGTTTTTTGAAGGTGAGTTTTGCTACTACAAACGTAGCAAACTGGCCTTCTGCCTTCGACGAAAACATGAAAAATTGAATCCTCAGTTAATTGGATTCTATGTGGAATTTTTTCCCAGTTTGCTGGATCAATTTGTACCAGGAGTTGAAATTCCTGGCCAATCCAGTTTTGATTGCAAACGGCAGATGCTTCTAGTATGTTTATCTCCTCCTCTATGCCTAGACATATGGCAGATACTAGCCATTCTTCCTCAATTTCAGGAGGCACATTCGAAATTTTTATTTTCGTAACCCTACGACCAAGGTACGTAGGGATCATGAGCAGGTTTTCATGTTGTAATGACTTAGTGGAGAGGTCCTTCGCTCGCTGCTCGCTGTCTAGTCTTACTTCTATCGTCCCGAATTTCAAACCTCTCGTTATGTAAGTTTTGTAAGACCAAATCGCCTTTAAGCATCCCTCAACATTTTCTTGGGTGAATTTTTCCACTGTCTTTGTCTTTAAATTAATGGTTCTGTAGATGATAGTTTTTTTTTCGATGTTTATCTTAAAGTCCGCGGGCGTTTGAAGATGGACTGTAACGTCCTTTTTACTTAGCATGCCTTTGCATGCAAGTAATTTCTCTTTCGATATATTCAAAATTCTTTTCCTAGGCTTCAAAGCCTCGGCAAAGTTCGTTGTGGTGGTGGTGGTGGCGGTAGTGGTGGTATCAGTGGTTTTGTTAGCAAGGACATTTGTGTCCTTGTCGTTGCTGCTGCTGCTGCTGCTGCTGTTGTTGTTGTTGTTGTTGTTGTTGTCACTGGTTACGTTGGCAGGCAAGACTGCTGTAGCAGCAGAGTCTTTCTTTTTCTCCATTCTCTCCTTGAACTGTGAGGAAGGAAGACTAGGAAATTCTTTTTCGAACGAAACACTGCAGACTGCAGCGTTCGTTTCACAAAAATTTTCATGGCTACAAGACGCCATCGTCTCAAAAAAAAATGGCTAGAAAGCCGAAATTGGTTTTTATATCCTGGAAATGTGCCACACAGGGCAGATTTCCGTCGCAAAAAACTTACACCAGAGAGTCTACAAGTTGTTATACAACTTTGTATATAAAATAAATTTTACAAACAAACTTTTTAAAACATGAAAAAGGCAAAACTTACGGAGCCGACACGTCTACCGTCCGTCCATAGAGATAGATAGATAGATATATGGATAGAAAGACAGACAGACAGACAGATAGATAGATAGATAGATAGATAGATAGATAGATAGATAGATAGATAGATAGATAGATAGATAGGTGCACAGTCGGTATGTGGAATTCAGAATGTAGTTGAACGAAATTAAGATATCTAGTCCGACGATTTTCCCTTTTTGACATTCCATCAAATCTTTTATGGAAAAATAAGAAACTATTAAATTTAATACACTATAATTCATAAGTAAGAATTTTCCTTACAGGTGAGGAGTGCCGAGAAAGAGAAGAAAAAGGAAGAAAATACATAACATTTTTCTGTGTGGTGTGTCTATGAGTGTGTGTGTGTGTGTGTGTGTGTGTGTGTGTGTGTGTGTGTGTGTGTGTGTGTGTGTGTGTGTGTGTGTGTGTGTGTGTGCTGCATTCATATCTGAGCTTCTATGCAATTATGACTTCCGTGTATGTTCTTTTCTATTTACAAGCTTTGTGTCAACGAAAACTGTGTCTTTCGGAGAGCATACTTTGTCACCAGGTTCTTGGCAAGACCTCTGTTAATTCCCTTAAGGCTTGATTTAATTACAGTTAGAGCCCGCAAGGTAATAAAAGACAAATCCTATAACAAAAAGAGCTGAGTTTTGAAGAAAAAACTCTCCGCCATAAAAAGAGAGAAAAACAAATTGTGAGTAAGATATATGAACTGTCTAAATGTGTCAGAGCGACAATTGAAGTAAACAACCTATTCGTTCTCAAAACACCGCCCTAAGTAAGGTGATGGGTGGGTGACGGAAATGGTTGAGAGTTCTTTGTGGTATTTAGCTACGTTCGTTTAAGTTCCGAGTTCAATTTCCATAGAAACCGAACTTGTCTTTCTTTTTACCAATCAAAGGTTGTTAGAAATAAATTTAGAGTTTATCATGGTCCCACGGTTAACGTATTTGCTTTACAATCATCGGTTCTAGATTTGATCCCACTGCATTGGGCAAGTATCCTCTACTATAACCCTCACATCGACTCAAGGCTTGTGAATGCATTCGTACGCAGTAATTGCGTGTGAAAAATTCGGATGGACTGTACCTAAATTTAATCAACTTGAACCTAATCTATAGCTCGGTATGCTTTTTTTATTTTGTGTGTGTGTGTGGAATCCACTATTTTCAAGTATTTGAACCAAACCTCTCGTCTGAAAAAAGCAGAGAAAAATGGTTTCTTCTTCCGAGCATAAAGGGTTATGGCTGCTGCTTCATGCCTTTTTACCTTTGATTAAGCTGTAATAAAAAAAACAGTGATGCAACACCAAAAGCGGAACGAAAGCTGAAAATTCATTTATATGAAAGAGGACTTTTTCATATCGAGATAAAATGGTGACATCAAACAGATTCGGAATGTATCATTAAAAGCATTTTCCTATTGATTTTTTTTGCGTACAGTTATGAACAGGAATTACATTTTGTGACGTTTATGATTTCTCTTTAGGGTGTAAATAAAGAACATTTTTCGTCACACGAGCAGTTGAAACGAGGTCGTCTAAGGATTTAACCTGGAATTCACAGAGAGAGATTCGTCACCCACCTGTTAGATGGCACTGAATTTGAAGATAGACGGATAATTTTCAATGGCTTGTTCGATGCGATATTTGTGTGTATGTGCGTGTATATGTATGTATACATGCATATATGCATATATGCGCGTATGCATGTATTTGAATTCTAAGGAAGACGTTGGTTTCTAATAAAGATATCAAGCTCTGTCGTACTAATGTAGATAACAAAAGCAATGTTACAATTTGATCTTCAGAAAAGTCTTGAATCTTTTTACTGATCGACTCACAAATTATATTTGTAGCTGGTTGGTTTGTTTTTCTGAAAACACTAGCCTTTTCAGATTGTCACTTAGGCATTTACTCACAAAAACAAGAGCAGGAATTATTATTCGAATAAACATAAATTTATAATCTGGGTATATATACATAGATGTATGTATGTCATTATTCAGTTTAATTTCAAGATTTCTTGCCAATAGAGAAAAAGCCGGTTTCTAACCAATGCTCCTTCATTGGAATTTCAACAATATCAACAAGGAATTTTTGTATGTATGTATGTATGTATGTATGTATGTCATTATTTAGTTTATTTCAAGATATCTTGTCAATAGAGAAAGAATCGGTTTCTAACCTAGATCCAAAGCTCCTTCATTGCAATTTCAATATCAACAACAGAGTATTTTTGTATGTATGTATGTATTCTCATGCATATAGCTACATATCTAGACATGCTCATATATATATATATTCGACAGGCTGTCTACCAAATTTACTCACAAGGCTGGGGCTATAGTAGAAGATATTTGTACAAGGTGCCTCGCAGTGGGACCGAACTTGAAACTGCGTGGTTGTAAAGCGAGCTTCTTAACCACACAGATATGCCTACCCCTTACTTGGAAAACAGATAAGGAGTGGTGACAAGAAGAGCATCCGGCTTACAAATCTTGCTTCAATTTTCTCTGGTGTAAGCCATGCTGGCATGGAAAAACAAACTGTACGCAAAACAAAAAGAGACACATACCTACCTAAACACATATATACATACATACATACATACATACATATATGCATGCATGCATATATGTGTGTGTATTTGTGTGTGTGTGGGGGGGGGGGTGAGTGCTTGCTTGCCTAGGACGCCCTTTTACATGCTTGAAAGTATAAATTTGTTTTATGTCACTGTAAAATGTTTTCCATGGCAGTTTTATGAATGGAGAGGAGATGCCGATGAAAGAGAAAAAACTAGCGAACTACTGAATACGTAACCCCTATTCAATGGTCAGATCTATTGTTCTGGTGCAGTGAGTAAAAAAACCAGACCTAATATGCTTACACATCTAGTTGGGTCTATTTCTGCTCTGAATTTAAATAACTTCTATATCTGACCTTCAAATTTCTGCTTGTGTGATTGATATAAGTACATTGTATAATAGCGTAGAATCATTCAAATACACCTTTGCTTCTAAAGATTGAGGGATCTTGCATATAGAAAAAGAAAAACAAGTAAGCCCATTATTTGTTACGCTACAGCGCTATCGAATGTGTCACACCCACGAACACAGTAGACATAAATGATCGCTTGTTGTCTCTTCATGGCAGGAGCCTAATGTTCTTAACTGCCCTCTCTCTAAATCCAACCCAATTGGCAATGAAAAGATTCGCGTAGCAGTGCACTTTAACAAAGGGTGAATGACATAACTTAAACGTACATTATGTTTCAGGCTTCTTTCACAACCACGTGAGACGACCTTTAAATTGTTTTTCAATGCTCGGTTTTCAATGCCTATTTATCCCCCAGTCCATATATTTCTGTTTGGCTCTTTACTATGTTTTGTCTTGTTAAGAGAGAAATTTTTCTTATTTTTGTTGTCTTTTAAAATAATTTAACATACAATTTTACTTTCTCCAAATTATTTTTAATCTTAAATATTTTCATTGGTTCGGTCTGGGGTTAATTCTATTTCATCTGACAACTCCGCAGACCCTCTGAGGCCTCCACAGACTCTCAGAGTCACTAGATGAAGCTAACAAACTTGCAGAAGAAAGCATCCATAATTATTGTGAAAATGCAGTATTTTTGAAAAATAATTATTCGACTGTACAAATATCATCCTTCTTTTATCATACTTTGTCTTTCATTTTAGCTAAGTCCGAAACTTACACTTAGTCGGAAACAACAAATCCTTTTGGGAGATACTCGATTTGCTAAATATAAGAGCAAAATCGCACTGGAATTTCACTTCACTGTTTTGAAAAGCGACAAACACATTGGATGATGTAGTTCTTGAGATGCAGTATCACACAAAAAGGATAGAGTGGGTATCAGAGAAATGTTTTTAATGGAGCCTTACTCCGTTTAAACAACAACCTAAGTAGAAATCACCAAATTACTGGAGGTAATTTAATCTTTTATGCTCCTTTCCTAAATTCAAATATTTATGATATGAGGGAGATTTTAATGTAGATGGTGATAATTTAATTTGCAAAGTGTGGTATATTTAATCGTAAGACATACATGTGTACGTGTGTATACGTTCGCAAACACACACACACACACGTATTGACTGGATTGGATTGCCAATGTCCAGTTCACTGCAAGACGAAAGCATCAGTATGCTCTCTCCACCAAACACGGTCTGATGTGGAGGCCGTGAATTTGAGCTTGAGATCATACTGCTTTGATGAACCAACTCTGCCACACTGCCTCGACATAAGTTAGGAGAAGGGTGCTACCCAGTGGTAGCTTAGTGAAAGGCAAAGTCAGCTTCGGTAGAACTTCAACTCAGAACGTAAAGACGGGCAAAATACGAACCAGCATTTCACCTGGTGTGCTAACGATTCTGCTAGTCGACCGCCTTTATATTTATGCGTGTGTGTGTGTGTGTGTGTGTGTGTGTGTGTGTGTGTGTGTGTGTGTGTGTGTGTGTGTGTGTGTGTGTGTGTGTGTGTGTGTGTGTGATAACAGTTTGATTAGCTTCACATGACTTAAAGTTTCGTAATGAACATCTGATGAGGTGGCCGTGTTTTACGCATCTATGAAACTTTAATCGTTGGAGCACCCAAAACGTTACTATGTACACATAACATAAATACACACACATGCGCACACGCACACGCACATACACACACACACACACACACACACACACACACACACACACACACACGCACATAAATACACATACATATATAACGCTTATGTTTAAATCAAAGGTTATTAATAGTAATTTATCATAAAAAAGAGAAACAAATGCACAATAATAATAAAAACTGCAAAGAGCTAACGAAAGAGGTTTTACACAGTAGCTAAAAATAGCAACCTGCTAAAAATAGCAACCAAGTCTCCTTTATATCACTGAATCCGTGTGGGAGAGGGAGTGCTTTAGCGAGCGTGTTTTGTTTGACTATATCCCTATAAGGATGCAGAAGCCTCCAGCCACGTGGTTTTGTGTCTTTACGGTTAATTAATTCATAGAAACATCGCTGTTTTCAACATAAGCGCAAAACCACGTGGCTGCTCCCTTTATATATGCCAGGAATATAAGCAATTGAAACGCGGTTTCAAAGAATTAAATCAAACTACTGTCTTAGAAAATAAAGGTACATTGCATAATGTGGTTCTTCGTTCATAGTCTTTGCAAAATAAGGCTACGGTTGGAGTACTGTTCGACCACAGCCTATCTGACAGTGGTTAAACAACAGCTGCAGCTCTTCAATAAAGGAAAAAACAACATAAAAAAGATATATATTTACATCTATTTTATAATGAATGATATAGTTCTCTTGCACTCATTCTGTGGCAAGTTACTTTTTCATTTAAATAGAAATGGGACAATAAAATAAGTTTAGAAAGATGTCTTTTCGTATCTTCTCAAGAACCTCAAGTTTATACAAGCCAGCTTTTATAATCAGATACACGTCTATATATCTCTTAATTTAAACCATTCTTGTCACTTCGTGTATTGAAGGTTGTGTTAGTCTGGTCACTGTGATATCGGACAATTAAAGCAACAACTACTTTTAAGTTTCTATCTCATGCCCATTCTGATAATGTCAAACAGACTCTTCAATTATTATTTTTTTTTCTTTCTTCAAAAGGGAAAGCCTGAGAGCTTGGGGGCTGTCTGAGACGTTGACTAGACACTTGGTATTTGAGTGCAAAAACGTGCAAGTTATAATTAGAGCTTGTGGTGCCATGTCAAACAAAGCAAATAAAATTTGCTTTTAATAGTGCTTCTCAGTGACAAGAGGTCGTCTCAGCTGCGTACAGTGGACTGGCTATAAATCCAGACGATATATACAGAAGGTATTAGACACAATAAAGAATAATGTATATTTAAATAAGTAGTTAATGACAACGGATCGTTTTGCAACCATGTGGTTTTGGGTTCAGTCCCACAGCTTGACACTTTGGGCAAGCGTCTTCTACTATAGCCCCAGGCCGACCAGTGCTTTGTGAGTGAATTTGGTAGACGGAAACTGTGAGGAGGCTCGTCATGAGTGTGTGCATATATGTATGCATGTATGTATGTATGTATAGGCGCAGATTTGTATATTTTGTTTTATGTATGTATTCTCATGCATATAGTTGCACATCAAGACTTGCTCATATATATTTAAATGATAAACTTATGGAAAGTTTTACAGATTTTTCCAGTTCCGGTAATGGATTGGATCTGTAGTCGTCGATTTAGCTTTCTCTTTTCTCGTTTTGAGAAGACTAATTTCTCAAGATTGGTATTTGGGCAGTGTATTACATATCCCAGGGTCCCAATAATTTCAGGTATAGAGTAACTGCAGATTTCTCAATAATTCAGCGTAGGTATTCTCTTTTTCATTGACCTTCAGCTTTATGTTAACATCAGTTAGGCAGCTAATTTTCACAAGAGTACACAGTTTCTCTCCTCTATCCCCGATCATTATATCAGGTCTGTTGTGCTTACATTTTACTGAGGTCTTCACTGGGACATTCCACCATTACTCCTTTTTATTATGAGCAGCTATACCATACTGCGAATTCTTATTTCTTTGACATCAGGCTTATCCTTTCGGCGGATCTCATTATATCGTAATTCAAGGGGTGACAATGGGGGAATTAAGAGACCAGAAATTGGGCCCGGTGAAGTCGGAGAAATTCTCCGACAACTACTTTTGTGTCTTTCTGAAGGTATGGCTAGGAACCGAATCTTGCTGACATACAAATGGCCTTCCAGCAGCAATTCTCTCCACCCAGAGTTTGACTACAGTCTTCAGTAGCTTCACAAAACCGTCTGAATTGAGCCTAAGGCTCTGTTCAACAATCAGGGGATAATCCTCAGCGTGCAGACGCAGTCAAAACACCTGCTTTATCTCTTCCTGCTGGCAATAGATTCGTAGTCCCCGTTGCAGCTGTCGATGTCATGCTTTTTATAGCCTTTACGGTTTCATAAAGCATTGTCATGATGTCGCTATTCTCATAGCCAGCGCGCGAATCATCATGACACAGGCAACTTTTTCCAATTTTCAGATGACTTTCAGGCCTCCATGTAGGTCAACCTTTTCTCAACTACAACTTTAATATATATGCTCTCCAACGCAGCTGACGATTCGCCAATGCATCAAGCTGTTCCTGAGAAAACGGAGACATAAAATATCGTTAAACTTAGCCCGTACTTCCAGTATATGTGTGAGTTTACGTGTGTGTGTGTGTGTGTGTGTGTGTGTGTGTGTGTGTGTGTGTGTGTGTGTGTGTGTGTGTGTGTGTGTGTGTGTGTGTATGCGTATGAGAGAGTGTGTGTGTGTGCGTGTGTGTGCGCGCGTGTACCTGTGCGCACGCGCCAGTGTACGTCTTTGTGTTTATACGCTGTTCGCCCCCACTCACCAACTTTTATATCTTGTATCTTAACGGTTCAACAAAAGAGACAGATAATATAAGTAACAGATTTAAAATTAGTACTGGGTCAATTAAACCCATTAAGGTGGTGCTCCTGCAAGGCCACGGTCCAGTAACTAAAAAACGGTAAAAAGCTAAAAGATAATGTTATATTATAATGTATTATATTTTATGGCGGTGAGCTGGCAGAGTCATCAGCACGCCGACATTTCGTCCAGCTTTGTGTTCTGAGTTTTAATCCTGCCGAGGTTGTCTTTGCCTTTCAGGCGTCAATAAAATAAGAACCAGTCGCTGGTGTCGATGTAATCGACTTACTCCTTCACAATAAAGTGTGGGAGTTTTGGTCTTCTGCCAAAATTTGAAGCCATTATACAGGGTATCCACAAAAGTCTGGATACATGGGGATTAACACATATTTGAAGAAATTATTATTTCTTGTATTTAATTGTTACGTTATGATTTTATTTACTCCATGTACCCAGACCTTGTGGACACTCTGTATTACACTAGAAGTGTCTATTTTGAAAGCTGTATGATTATTTTATAAAAAATTAAAAAATGAATAAATAAAATAAAAAAGAACATGAAACAATTTTATTTGCACTTCTGTTTTTTTATCTATTTATCTATTTTTTTTTTCGTCTGAAGCGTTTGATTTTCAAAATAATGCGAGTAATACCGAAGATGCAATCATAGAAGACAATATCTTTGAAACAGTATTCTTGCGTAAACACTTGCCTTCTTGTCTACCTTGAGAGTTGCTATCAATTTTTGTTATCTTTATATCAGAAAGTAAACAAGAACGAGATCGAAGACGAAAATCTATCGATAATTTTATTCTGTTATAGTACGAATGTGTTGGTAAAACATAATTATTTTCATGTCAGAGAAAAGTATATATGACTGTGCTTGAACCTGTTTATCTCAATGAACGAAGTAGAATAGCTGCCCAGTGAACTGTAGATTCTAAAAGTACAAGACCAAAAATGCAATATATATTCTAAAAGATTCTGAAAGAGGACAAGACCAAAAATGCAATATATATATATATATATATATATATATATATACATATATAAGTTCAACGGATTTCTTATAAGCTGACAAGGTGAGCTGAGTTTAACTCTAGGTACGGTAAGAGCCACCGATGGGAATTAAGATGATCCGCACCAAAATTCGAAATTACCGGTGATCTGGCTATGTCCGCTAGGGAGCTTATCTCCCTTGTCAGTCATTGAGATAGTGCTCTGTGGCTATTGAGTTGTTTTGACTCTTACTTATAGCAATGCTGGTACTACTTAGTCATTTTATTGGCGTCTTTAAATTTGCCTTTAGGTTGTTAAATTGCTAATAAGCCACCCATATTATTTGTATGTATGTATGTATGTATATATATATATATATATATATATATATATATGTGTGTGTGTGTGTGTGTGTGTGTGTGTGTGTGTGTGTGTGTGTGTATACTTTATGTTAAAGCTGCAAAATTACCACAGAACTGCAGCTTGAATAAAATATATATTACTCTACCTTTGGTATTCGAGTACTATTTTTCCACCTTATTTTGCTCTTATGTGCTCACCTGTATATACACGGCTTTGGGTCGGCCCGAGGCTATAGTTGAAGATTTACCGAGGGTGCCACGCAGTGGCACTGAGCCCAGAACCATGTGGTTGGGAAGCAAGCTTCTTATTACACAGCCATGCCTATGCTCATGTAAGAAAATGTCTTAAATTAATAGGCACAGGCATGGCTGTGTGGTCAGGAAGTTCGTCTCAACTCCACAGTGGACTGGCTACAAATGAAGACGATATACACAGAGGGTATTAGTTGTTGTTGGCACTCCGTCGCTTACGACGTCGAGGGTTCCAGTTGATCCGATCAACGGAACAGCCTGCTCGTGAAATTAACGTGCAAGTGGCTGAGCACTCCACAGACACGTGTACCCGTAACTTAGTTCTCGGGGATATTCAGCGTGACACAGTGTGACAAGGCTGACCCTTTGAATTACAGGCACAACGAAACGGGGAAGTAAGAGTGAGAGAAAGTTGTGGTGAAAGAGTACAGCAGGGTTCGCCACCATCCCCTGCCGGAGCCTCGTGGAGCTTTAGGTGTTTTCGCTCAATAAACACTCACAACGCCCGGTCTGGGGATCGAAACCGCGATCCTATGACCGCGAGTCGGCTTCCCTAACCACTGGACCATTGCGCCTCCAATGTAATATCAATAAAGCTGCATTTACTCTAAATAAATTCAACACCTAACCTGGAATGAACTTCTCAAGAATGTGAATAACTGAACTTTTGTATCATTGTACGAATGCTTCAAATGCTGTATTGACTCAAAAAAATTACGATCTTGCTGCCGTATCAAATGCCGGGACAGTATTTAAATGCTATTGTTTCTAAGTGATAGTTTTCATCAATAGATTTTAATGTTGAATATTTTTGCTGTTGTGGACATACATACATACATACATACATACACAAACACACACATACACACGCGCGCGCGGTCAGATAGATAGATAGATAGATAGATAGATAGATAAATTAAAGGTTAAAAAAAAAAAGACCGATAGAATATGTGCCTACAAGGCTTGAAAATAAATACTGGGGGCGATTCATAAGATAAAACTCTTCAAGGCTATGCCCCAGCATTGCCGTAGTTAAGTGACTAAAACTGGAAAGAAAATAAAAGTATACTGTGTGTATGAAAGTGAGTGAAAGAAAGAAAGAAAAAAAGAAAGAAAGAAAGAGGGAAGGAGAAAGAGTGGGCTTTTATTAGTGTTTGTGATGAGAAATTTCCAATCGAAATCGTTTATGGCAACCAGCTGTGACATCTCTAAACATAATTTATTCTATGTACTTCCATTAACACGTCGATATATTTTCTTCGAAAAATGTCCTTAAAAAAACTGTATCTGTTTATCGACATTTTGATTTTCTTTTTAGTGTTCCTATACAGGGACACACCAAAGATTTCTTTAATTCATGTTTATGATATTGCTTCCTTCTCATTAATGGTGAAACTAGATAATGCAAACCAGTTAAAACTTATAAAATATAAATTCGCCTTCTTTTCGACAAATATGAAATTTAAAAAAAATATCACATGTAATTTTGCATTTGTGAAGCATCCGGTTAAATCAGATATAAATATTCTTTTCTACTCTAGGCACAAGACCCGAAATTTGGTGGGGAGGAAGTCAGTCGATTAGATCGACCTCAGTATACTGGTACTTAATTTATCGACCCCGAAAGGATGAAAGGCAAAGTGGTACTCGGCGGAATTTGAACTCATAACATAAAGACAGACGAAATACCGCTAAGCATTTCGCCCAGCGTGCTAACGTTTATTTCTTTATTGCATATAAGGGGCTAAACATAGAGGGGACAAACAAGGACAGACAAAGGGATTAAGTCGATACATCGATCCCAGTGCGTAACTGGTACTTAATTTATCGACCCCGGAAGGATGAAAGGCAAAGTCGACCTCGGCGGAATTTGAACTCAGAACGTAAAGACCGACGAAATACCTCTAAACATTTCACCCGGTGTGCTAACGTTTCTGCCAGCTCGCCGCCCTTCAAATGTAAATATTGTTTGAATATTTGTTCAGGATCTATCATAACAGGTTGCATTATTATTATTATTATTATCATCATCATCATCATCATCATCATTATTATTATTATTGTTATTATTTTATGTTTGACTTTTGTTTTGCATTTGTACAAGTTGGATCCAAGTCTCACCCAGAGACCTCAAGAGACAACAAGTTAGAAGTTCATGTAGGTGTTATGCCTAGGGTACCATATATTTGGATTTGTACAGTTTTGTTCAAGTGAATGTTTAAGAAACCATAAGAAAATTATGTGTTTGCTTTAAAATTTGAGATCACATCTGACGTTGGCAAGTTTGTTACTGTCTATGTAGGGTCTTACTTCAAGGTGTTTCTGTCTCCAGTTTAAGTAGGTTTGTACAGTATTAGATTTATCTGTCGGGAAATATATGGCATGGTAGAAGGCTGTAAGAACTTCTTTATTATCTTCCCTAGACCATTTTTCATTCTTTTTCTTTTGGTTATTTGATGACGAGCATGGATGGCCATCTGTTGGAATATTCCGGTTGTGGGGTACTTCCAGCTCCTGTGTGTCGGGAAGATTTGAACCAGTAGCAGATTTCTCGTCTCGGATCTGGTTCATTATCCGAGTAAGTGGTCCTTTATAATCCGGTCTATGACCATTCCGGTTTGTATTTTGTTTTATTAACAGTGAGGCATAACAAGCTTCGACGTTGACGCTAGGGGACGGATCTGTCTGTTTAGGGTAAATTTTTTGAGACAACACCGTCTCCGAGCTCTCGTGACGTAGCTTCTTAAGGCTAGCAGATCTATTTCGAGTAAGTGGCCCTTTGTGATTCGGTCGACGACCAATCTGGTTTGTGATCTGCTTTGTTATCATTGAGGCATGACGAGCTTTGGCGTTGACATTAGGGGACGGATTTGTCTGTTTAGGGTCAGTTTTTTGAGACAACACCGTCACCGAGTTCTCAGCATGTAAAGATTGCTCGTAGCGTAGTTTTTTAAGGCTAGCAGATCGGTATTCATCTGTATTTTTTTTTGTTGATAGATTTATCTCCGGACATAGTGTATTTTGGTGTGTGTGTGTGTGTGTGCGGCGTTTTAAACTTATGAATGGTTCACTGTCTGTGTTTGTTCACAAAATGAAAATAAATAAAGAAGAAAAAAAAAGTTTTGGTTTTGCTTCGTTTGTGATGTGTTTTCGTATGCGTGAGTGTGTCCTGTGATTTTCCCGTAGTTGTGTAAACATTAAGATGCATGTGTAGTTCTATGGGTATCAAAACGTATATATCATTGTGTACACGTTCGAGTGTATGCGTAATTATTCAATATATGTACTTACTATTTTGTTCCATTTCTTTTTTATATAGTTTGTAAACTTTCCGGTGTTAGTTTTGCGTGTGTGATCGCACGTGATTCATTGAGACATCGTGCATAGGAGGACCTGTGCTTTGTATGGCAGTGAAATTTCATTTTTTAAGAATAAAAAATATTTTTTAAAAAATTATCTTCGTTAAAAGACCGCTTCCTTCAAATCTTCCACCGGTTCTTTTGCCTAATTCCATCGATGTTATTGGATTAGATTTGTTTTTATATAGGGAGCCCGGTGTAGCACATCCATGTTGTTATTCAGCCCGGTGCTCTTCTTCTTCTTCTTCTTCTTCTTCTTCTTCTTCTTCTTCTTCTTCTTCTTCTTCTTCTTCTTCTTATTATTATTATTATTATTATTATTATTATTATTATTATTATTATTATTATTATTATTATTATTATTATTATTGTGTTAAAGGCGGCGAGCTGGCAGAATCATTAGCACGCCGAGCGAAATGCTTAGTGGTATTTCGCCTACTTTTACGTTCTGAGTTCAAATTCCGCCGAGGTCGACTTTACCTTTCATCCTTTCAGCGTCGATAAATTAAGTACCAGTTGAATACTGGGGTCGATGTAATCGACTAGTCCCCTCTCCTAAAATTGCTGCCCTTGTGGCAAAATTTGAAACCATTATTATTATTATTATTATTATTATTATTATTATTATTATTATTATTATTATTATTATTATTATTATTATTATGTTAAAGGTGGCGAGCTGGCAGAAACGTGAGCACGCCGGGCGAAATGTTTAGCGGTATTTCGTCTGTCTTTACGTTCTGAGTTCAAATTCCGCCGAGGTGGACTTTGCCTTTCATCCTTTCGGGGTCGATAAATTAAGTACTAGTTGCGTACTGGGGTCGATCTAATCGACTTATTCCCTTCCACCAAATTTCAGGCCTTGTGCCTATAGTAGAAAGGATTATTATTATTATTATTGTGTTAAAGGCGGCCATCTGGCAGAATCGTTAGCACACCGGATAAAGTGTTTAGCGGCATTTTGTCCGTCCTTATGTTCTAAGTTCAAATTCCGTCCAGGTCGACTTTGCCTTTCATTCTTTAGGGTTCTGCAAAATAAATACCAGTTGGGCTCTAGGGATCGATGTAATCGGCTTAACCCCCTCCCATGAAATTGCTGGCCTTGTGTCCAAATTTGAGACCATTACTATTTTTACTATGCAAGGCGACGAGCTGACAGAATCGCATTATTCGTCCGGCTTTACGTTCTGAATTCCAATTCTACCGAGGTCGACTTTACCTTATATCCTTTCGGGATCGAAAAAATAAGTCCCAATTGAACACTGGGGGATGATGTAATCGATCTATCCCCTGCCTCAAACTTGTTGACCTAGTGCTAGAATTTGAATAATTTTACGCTTTATTTTGTGATTGTGGTTTCTACGCGTATTCTGCATAATATTTGAGCTGTCAAGTTGGGTGCTATTTAAGTTGCATTAGTGGAAGTTTATGGTTAGTTTAGTTGTTTGCATCTTAGTAATTGACAAGGAACCTATTATTTTGTGGATTATTTCTGTTTACAACTCCCACATTTTGATCATATCTACAGCAACCGACATTTCGATAGGCAGGCATTTCCTCCCTTAATGGTCCCTGACAACAATATCCAGTCGATTTACCCTTATCTCATTGCTAGTGTCGAATGACATATCCCAGAGTATGTGCACTTTCCCATTCTTTGCAACCTCTCTTGGTGCATAATATTAAATATCGTTCCTGACATTATTTCATAATGTTACAAACAAAGTGATTAATCGTTTCTTTCAAATTTCCAAATATATTAGAGTTAGTTGTTGCATTCTGCTTCATTACAATCTTTTAAATTTTTCTGATGAGAAGCTGAATAGTGTGTTGTAATGAAAAGTCCCTCGGTTTCAGATTCGAAATTCGAGCTTATTAATCAGCACGAAGATTTTTCTGTATCCACTTCGCTTATATTTAACATGTTAAGGGTTTTTGGCATTGTTTTAGCATAGATTTTCAGCCTTTTTAATGAAAGCGCTCCCTTTTACCAAATGGAAATAAAAAAATAAAAAAACTCCTCGTAATGTTTTCAAAAAATGAAAAAAGAAGGAAAGAAAAAAACCCAGGTTATTTGAATCTATCAGAGGTGAACTCTATACCATGAGTTATTATCCGTATTATCCCATCCAGTATATGTCCCCTCTTCAAAAATTTTCCCCATGTTAAATATTTACAAATTTGCTGAAGTAGGCGAGGACTTTGTTAAATTCTTTTAATATTGTTTCTTTATATATAACATGCCATTAGTGTTTTTAATGTTCTTACCTACAGAGCTGTGCATTTTCTAAACTGCATTTCGTGTCACTTTCTCCGTGTGCTGACTGCAGCAGTGTTTCTAGTTGTTTATCATTAGCATAATAAATACAAAGTGATGGTTGATTATCCTCTCAGCGAATGTATCCGATCTTGGTTGGTATAATACGTTTGTTTATGGTATTTAATGCCAATCAAAAAAGGACTAGAGAGAAGAAATCTAGTTTCTGTATTATAGTTCATTTTTATCTTATATAGATTTGATTTTATAACTGTTTTATTTGTCTCTGCAGAGTTGCTTACCATTTAACTCATGAAGCATTTTATGTACCTACTTATTGGTGCTACCTTAATCTCGTAAGGTTGTACCAATGTGGGGAATGCTGTCAAAATTCATTTTGTAGTCAAATTTTTCATTCGCCTCCTACATTCTTCGATTATAAATTTGTGGATCAGTGACATATCGCTGCAATAATTCTAGCATTTCAACAACCTTTCTATTTTTCTTTGAAAGATTTTCCCCTGAGATACTATTCGAGCATTTGTAAACTGTAGTTGTTTATGAGTCTGTAAATTAGGGGGTTTACTGTTTCTTTAGAGTCGAAGGTTAAGATGGTTTTATCTCTTCCCTGAGGCTTTTAGATATCCCTCTCTCTCTCATTGTTTCTGCCATATTTAAAACCATGATGTGGTGTAAGAGTGTCTCAGTTTTACTTAGTGGCTTCCAACTGTTGGATAGACATCGAATTGATTTTTCGAATATGACTCGGTTAAACCACAACAGATCATCGATATCGTATTTAGATAGAATTTTCATTAGATTAACGGATATGGACAGTGTAGAAAACTCAAAATTCAAGATGGTTGGATATACAGGCCACAAGATTGTTATTTCTACAATACCAGAGAGGCTATATAGATAGAGGCCTAGTTATTGGAAACTGAGCGCGCCGGTACCGATATAGAAAACCTACATAGACCGGATTACAAGGCTAGTTAATAGAAAATTGGCGAGAGAAATTATGAATAACAAAGTGATAGAGCTCACTAGAAAGAAACTTTTGACAGAACCCGTTAAGTTTAGCAAGTTTAAAGGCCAACGCATTCCTAAACAGACTTGGTGTTTTTCTTCTGGAGTGTTGTCGGTGTCACAGCAGCCCCGGTAGAAGTATTCAGGACAACCGACACCTCCATACGATACGCCATAGAGGGGATCAGTTGTAGATCTTTCACAGCTCTCGGGAGGTCTTTCAGTTTCAGAATTCGAAACTGTGCATTCAGAGTCAGATATATGATTCTTGGTTAAGTTTGGCGCTTTCAAAAAAGGCTCAGGTTTTCGTCATTCAAATGTTTTGTCTGTCATCAGTTTATCATTATCTTCCCTTCTAAATATTTTATTTCTTTAATCATGTATTCTTCTATGAGTTAGAATTTTTCTTGCATCTCTCCTACGTCAACCGCCTTGTTATAATTTATCTGCTTCCTTAAAAATAGTGCATAATGTCTTTTATTTATTCTTTGTTAACTCTTCATATTAATCTGCTGCTCTTTTCTGCTATATATTTATGTAAACCTAGAGTAGTTATCTTATTGTAATGTTATACTTGCAGAAGTCTTATTCTTGATATTCTGCTTGAGATAAATAGAAGCTGTCAGTGTCTACTTTGGAGTACCACCCAACTACTTTTGAGCATCAACTGACAGGTTTATATTTAAATATAAACTGACAATTGATGATGTTGTTGTTGTTGTGTTGCTCCAGGTCAGTTCTGACCGAGTAGACATAACTCTCGCAATTAGTTCGCCAACCAACGAGGCTCCACCCACAGAGCTGCTATTTTCCATCTCCGCCTAAGTAAGGACCATGCTGCATACTCCGACATACAGTGAGGAATCGTATGACAAATAGTGTGAGAGTCTGAACAAGCTGTACTCGTGTTCGACTGTTATTTCTTTATACTTGTTGTTGTAGTAGTAGTAGTAGTAGTAGTAGTAGTAGTAGTAGTAGTAGTAGTAGTAGTAGTAGTTGTTGTAGTTGCAGTGTTTAGCATTAAGTTAGCAAAGGCAGTCCAGCCTTGAACATCTCGTCAAGAACTACATTATTCAATATATCGTTATTGAAAAAAACTGTGGAATATTTGACAGTTGTTTCTAGCAAGATGGCCTTTAGGTTCTGGTGGTAACTATAGTGATGGTGGATATAAGGTGCAGAAGGCCATGTAGATTTAAAGTTAATGGCGTATATCCCAGCACACTGCTTTGGACAAATAACGTTATTGTTGATACTGTAGTTATTTCTTTGGCGGAATGAGAAGCTCAGGAATCGATGTTTTAACTAAGCTGAGTGAGATGAAATGGGTTTTGTATTCGTATCTGGGTGTTTTGAGCCCAGCTGGTTTTCCTTGTAGAGACAGAAACAATGTCTTTTCAGATTTTTATAAGTTTTTTCAGTTATAGTAATTTTGTTTCATTTTCTGGTTAGTCAATGACTGGGGATCTGCATGGAACTTATAATAGTGCGTGTGTTTGTTTTTTGTTGTTGTTTTTTCAGTTTATTGAGATTTGTTTCAGAGGAACTGTGAACTTAGTAAGGCTCTCATAATCTTAAAACGGCGGGAAAAGGTTGCATGAATGCGTATGCCAAATGGAGAAAAACAAAGATCTCTTTTCCTTAAAGCTAATTTTTACCTCCGCCTTAGTGAAGGCGGAGGTATTGTTTTCAGTCGTGTTTGTTTGTTTGTTTGTTTGTCCGTTGATAAGATATCTCAAGAACCGCTGGATGGATACGCATGAAACTTTCAGAGATGTTTAGCCTTCTGACTGGCACAAACTGATTAGATTTTGGGATCGATCCAGTACTGGACGAGGATTCTGTATTATTTGTTATATTTACTTTGCTTTACATGAAGTATTACGGTCTTACGTTGACTTTCAAGTCTTTCTCTGATTATCTCCCTTGAAAGCACGCTCATGGCTTCCACGTAAGTTATGGCAGCGTTGCTGTTTTCAAAAGTTTTATTTTCGTTTCTCTACTATTCATCTTACTCGCGTCTCTATCTTAGAAGAAACTGATGGACGAAAGAAAGAACTCAAACTACATAAACAAACGGCAGGAAAACCCTTCAGAAATTAAATAACACTAACATATTCAGTAACAATAATAAATTTTATTTATCCTCGACAATTTTTAGTTTTACCAATTTTGAATACATCGCTCCTGTTTAAAACTTGACAATTGCATTACTAGCCCTGCCTTGCAGGAAGCTTTACTTCTTGAACTCACGTTTTTGTACGCAACGATGTTGTTTAAGCCTCCGTTAACGGCACCGTATGCAGGTCCTTTCGGTTTTATTTCACACACACATAAATTTTTCACTACAGACCTTAATGGTCGTGAACACACTATATCAGTGGACAGACTAAAAAAAGGGCTTCATAGAGAATACTGTTCCTGTTCCCACAGCAGACGACACACACACAGCATTATAAACACGGCCCGCACACCCACCTTCGCATTTCATGACTACCATTGAGATCGATGCGGTACCGGACAAGGATTCTGGATTATTTTTCCGGATTTAAAAAATTTATTTTTGAGAGTGGTCGGGTTCATTTTTAGTGTTCTCGTTTGTAGAGCAGTCGAGTTTATCCCAGATATTCTCATTTTAAAAATCATCTCCGGTTAATCGTTGAAAAGATGTTGGTGTTGCTTTGACAGAGGTTTATGCAGGCGGTTTGAGTTGTTTTTTGTCGTGTTAGACGTAAGTCATAGTGTTAAATATTTGTTTAATTGATTGTTACTGTTCAAATTGTTGCTATTGTTATTTTGAATTGTTGTCCCCCTCCCCCTCCATTGTGGGAAAAAGGGAGAAAACGCCAGCAGGTGGCCAATTATGCAGCTGCAACTGGAAAAGGGATAGACGCGGAAACGCTGAAAGTACGTGAAATAAAGGTTGAACCACGAAAAATAAAGGAATACGAGAAGTTGCTGGAAAGATACGGAAATACACTGAAATTAACGCCGCCTGTGGAACTAACAACCAACGTAATGAAAAAAACGGTGATATACAAGACAATGAAGATAGCAACGAAAAATAGAAATAGCGACAATGGAGGCTATTGAAGAATGTTTAAAGAATATAAAAGGTCTAACCAAATTTATAACAAGAGGGAGAAAGTTCTCTACTGTGGAGGTGCGTTTTGCATCAGAAGAGGAAGCAATTGCGTGCTCCACGGAGGCAATAAGATCTGAAGAATGGGTACTTTTGCCATCGTATTGTGGTAAACGTGTGGCCAGGGTGCGAGTTAGCAAAGTGTCCCCAGAGCTGAAAGAAGCATGGCTGATGACAGCCATAATGTATGACATGAATGAGGAGGCCAAGATACTGAAGGCCACAAGAACCCAAAGAGTTAACTACTGGGGATATGGAATAGAGTTAACCGTTCAAGCAACAGTGGAAGACCTAAACAGAATTGTCGAAGAGAAAGTGCTGCCTGATGACGTAAGATTGAGAGTGGTGGTGAAGGGCAGGCCGCCTATATGTTATGCATGTGGGGAAAAGGGCCACAAGAAGGCGAGGTGCCTCCAGAGGGAACAACAGATGAATCAGACGGAGAGGCAGGAGAGCAACGGACCAGGTAGTACAGGTCGAGATAAAGTCTTGACTACGTGTGCCACCCTACTCGACACCTCAGCCCAGTTCTTCTCTACCTGGAGGTCTGGACCAAACCAGACTCCTAGCAACTTAACCGGGCCCTCCGTCCAACGTCTTACGACGGTGTCCGAAGGCATCGACTTGCCCCTCCAGGTGGCGAGTTGCAAGCCGACTGATTTTTTCCGGTTAATTTTTGCTCCTGCCACCGTCTCGTAAACCTCAATGGCCTTGCCTACCTCCTGTAGGTGTTCCATTTTGGTCACGCTGGTGGTGATGTCATCCGCATAAGCTGAAACCGACTCTCCACATCCTGGTTCTCTCAGGATGCCACTCAACTTTCGCAGTAACGGCTCAAGAGCCATCACATACTAAATCGGTGAGAGCGGACACCCTTGGCGAACCGAGCGTTTGATACAGAACGGTTTTGATGAAAAGCTGTTCACCCGAACGATCGAGTCAATGTTATCATACAAATGTATTATCCACTTAAGGAAACCAAGACCCAAGCCGAACTGTGCAAGAACAGACACCAGGTACCGATTGTCAACCCTATCGAAAGCCTTAGATTGGTCTAAACGTACCAATACTCCACCTTTGCTAGTTTTACTACCAAACCCCTCTACGGTGTAGCGGAGAAGATGGAGATTATCCTGGATGCTTCTGCCAGGAATAGCACATGTCTGTGCCTCCCCGATCAGATCATCCGCGACACGTGCCAATCTTTTTGTTATCACCTCTGTGTGTAGCAGAGTAATGGGCCTGAAATTATCTATATGATCCCCCTTGTCCGGGTCCTTTCTGATAAGTGTCACTACTCCCCGGCGTACAGATCTGGGAATCAACCCATTCTGTTGCCAGTTCGTGTACACACTGGCCAGGAGGTACCCGAACAAGTCTGGCATACACTTATATAGCTCGTAGGGTAGACCATTCAGAACCAGTGACTTACTTACACCACAGTCCACTACAGCCTCAATCACCTCCTCAGATGTTATCGGCCCTTAGGCGCGGCAGCCCGGCAAGGAAGTCCGCAAGGTCCCAACTACCATCCGATCTATCGCTCCCCACGAAAAGCTGGGCGAAGTGCTCCTGAAAGGCTTCGCACATTTCCTCGGATTCGTTTATGAATACACCATGGTGATTTACCAAAGATCGAATTGTGGAATCATTTCCACGTTGAGCCTCCACCACTCGGGCCCATCCAGCGGCCTTGATTCCTTCGCAAGCAACCCATTGCACGTAGTCTAGCTCTGACGATGCATCCCATGTGTTGGGCTTCGAGGTGCTGGTTTAATTCCTGTCTCTTCACCCTCACCTGGTCCGCATTGCCAGTCTTCATGACTTCCTCTAAGTTCTTAACTAGACCCTTTTCTTTCTTATGTTCCTTATCTACTAGACTTATGCTATATCTAATAGACTCATATTTTATGGCTCGTTTTAGGGCGTACCACCATTTGTTATTAATGATGGCACCTGCTAATGCCCTTTGAATTAACATCTTAATCCGCTTTCTGTACTCCACAAGTTCTGCATAGTACATATTTCTAATGCACCGATAATTTTTTTTTTCAATATTTTATCTTCTACATTATTTACATTATTTACATTTGACGTATATTTGTCCTCATTTTGTTTGTTGTTAACACAACGTTTCAGCTGATATACCCTCCAGATTTCATCAGGTGTCTTGGGGAAATTTCGAACCTGGGTTCTCATTCCTAAGGTATTTTTCGATGTTGTTGTTGTTGTTATTATTATTATTATTATTATTATTATTATTATTATTATTATTCAGGTTACTGCCTGGAATTGAACTCGGAATATTGGGGTTAGTAACCCGCACTCTTAACCACAACGCCATAGGCCCGTGTTTTTGCTTTAAACCATATTACTTCTTTATCCTACAATACACCTATTATGTCTTTAAAAGCCTTCCATTTCTAAATGGTAGCTTTTACATATTTTTCTACTCTCGTGTTTGTACAGATACATAAAATATTGCATGGCAGATATCCTCCGCATTATGGAAGCATTGCACTCCAGACGTACCAACTGGGAAGAGCTTAGAAGGTTTGGCGGGAAACAATATACGATGATAAAAAATGAACAACAACAACAATTTTGTAACGTGTAATTCCGTAAAGTGAAACACATTCTTACTCACTTCCATGTAAGCGGTTAATGGAAACGATTATAGAACTCCGCGATACATGATTCTTCAGGAAAGCAACATTTTCGTAATACAATATGTGCCTGGTTTTGTAACATATTATCCTACAGATTATACGTTTCTGCAATGAGTTTTACGTTACCAATGTACGATAAATGGTTTATGATCAGTTCTATCTGCAACTAAATTCGATTAATAAATTACCTGAATGTGTTAAGGTCAGATGAAAGACGCACCTTGAAATATTTCTCTAACAACAGGTAAGATTTTAGCTTTTACTCATTCAATTTGTTGTTATTTCTGTCATTGTTTAACCCCAGATTAGTCTTGGTCAATCAGACTTACGATCCAGCCGTAACACGTTGTTTGTTTTGTTGTTTTATTTCCAATCTTATCCATCCGTTCTTTAAGCAGTAGGATATGATTTCAAGTAAATTTGAATGCTATTTCTTGCAGATTGAGCAAACTACATTGAAGTTTTCTTGTTGGCTCTGTATGTTTTGTAAACGAGATGTTGCTATCTATCTTCCTTGGTTTAATTAGCTTTACTAATATTTTATTCACAGTTAAAATTTGACGTATGCTCTTTAGTAATCATGTATTCGTATTTAGATGTGTTTTTTTCTATTCTTGCTATATTCAATAGAAGATCTACACAATCCTGCTTCATCGGAATCTTTTTTGTTAAAAAAATAAGACAGTATTCTCATTTAGATGTGTACTTTGTATGAGTGGTAGGCTTTGTTTTGTAGTTAAGAAGTCTACTTCGCAATTGTAAGATTTCAGGTTCGATTCACAGTACATTACAATAAGTAAATGTCATCCTTGGATCGCCCAAAGCCTTTTGTGTAATACTGGCATTCCGTCAATTACGACAACGACAGTTCCAGTTGGTCCGATCAACGGAACAGCCTGCTCGTGAAATTAACCTGCAAGTGGTTGAGCGCACCACAGACACCTGTACCCTTGACGTAGTTCTCAAGTAGATTCAACGTGATACAAAATGACAATCGTTGGCCACTTGAAATTCATGTAGTGCTCATTTTTGCCAGCTGGGGGCACAAGAGCGACGTGAAATAAAGCATCTTGATCAGAGACGCCGGGAATCGAACTCAAGACCTTACGATGATGAGTTGAATACCCTAACCACTAAGCCACAACAGTTCAGACGAATGAAAGCTTTGCTAAAACCCATCAGTTTAACCTCAACGTCTGGCCCTTGTGTGCGTATATCGTTGTCCACTCAGTTGCTAGTATTCGGCCAAGTCTCTTCCTCTTTTCTCCCCATATATCAAAGAGGTCCTGAAAACAGGATTAGGGGAAGCACCTTCCTCCTCTGACTAAGCATTTAAAAAAAGAGTAAAAACATGATGTTTAAATGAGGTGAACAAATAAGTAATAAGTAATATCCTCAGATTTGATTGTTAACGTTTTCCTTTCCCCTGACTGAACAAATCAGATTCTTTCTCTAGTTCTTTAATGGTGCTTCCAAAAAGTTACGCAAGTACTTCATCTGTGTGTATTAAATATTCGAACAAGAAATTGATCAGTTTATCAATACCAGGGGCTTTGAAGTAGTAAATAATTAGAATGCTTCGGCAACCACTAACATTACATTCTCGACTGTTCTGTTAATAATAATGTTCTCTCATTGTGTTGTATCACTACATGTTGTTTCCTACCAAAGTCTTCTACTCTTTCTCCAGTTGGGCTCTTTTATTGAGTTTCCTTTAGTTATTTGATTTATGAGGTCTTCTACACAAACGTGACAAGTATTTGTTAGTGCCAGGCTTGGAGTTGGTAAGCATAAAATGGGTGAAAAGAGGAGAAAAACAAGCTAGTTGAGTGAACCTTGGTAGAGATGGTACGAGAACTAAGCAACCCCAAGAAGCAAAGGTTACAGTCAATCGTCTGTCATCCATCACCATGTGATGAACGCGATCAATGTTTCCTTCGGTGGTGTCAGTTGCAGGACGTCCAGTCCTAGAGTGACCGTCGAAAATTTCCCTTCCCTTTCTAAATTCAGCTGCTCACTTTTGCAATCTTGACAAAGCTGAAGCGTCATCCCCTAATGTAGCAACTATGTTAGCATGAATGACCTTGGGGGTGAACCGATTTTCTTGCAGGTATTTGATAACACCACGATGCCAAATTTTGTCGATTTTCAAGAGAAGTCGCCACGAGTTACTTTTGAAGCGT
Source organism: Octopus bimaculoides (assembly GCF_046866305.1). Taxonomy (NCBI): domain Eukaryota; kingdom Metazoa; phylum Mollusca; class Cephalopoda; order Octopoda; family Octopodidae; genus Octopus; species Octopus bimaculoides. The sequence continues at coordinate 22,157,279 of NC_142931.1, read as the reverse complement.
TCTTTGAACAGTGAGATATCAATTTACCTGGAAAGAAACAATGCAGTTATTAATAAAATGAATTAGAATTAATATATGTATAATTAATATATATATGTCAATTATATACACATGCATACATACATACATACATACATACATACATACATACATACATACATACATGAGAGCTCAATACTAATTGCCTAGCCACTTCTGATATCGTACTTGCTGATATGAGGTAGGACAGCTAGTTAGGAGAAGATACGCAAAAAATCTCGATGGTATACAATATATCTTTCTCTCTTTTTGCAAGGCAAAGGAACGGCAAAATCCATGGCGATATGAAGGAAATCTTGAAGGAAGGCTTCTCAGCTTACTCTGCAGTGAAAACCTGGGTGTCAAGGTTTCGAACTGGTCATTTTGAGGTCACTAATGAACCCCAGTCAGAACGGCCAACTTCCGCAACCACAGCGAACAAAGCCGACGCTGAGCACGAAATGATTCTCGAGGACCGCCAGATTTTAGCTAAACTCATAGCTGAGACTCTGCTGATTTCCTACAAAAGAGTTGGCCCCATCATCCATAACATTTTGGATACGAGAAATCTTTCCACGAAATGGTGCTGAAATGCCTGAACGCAGATCAGAAGCGCATCGGAGTGACGACATCAAAGGCGATTTTGAACCGTTTTGCTGCAGAAAATGTTGATTTTTATGTCTTGTTTAGCCACCATTAATAAAACTTGGCTTCATCCCCAGATCAAGCAGCAATCAGTGGAATGGCTCCACAAAAGTTCACCGCGTCCCAAGAAGTTTCAGACCTATAAATCAGCTGAGAAGATTCTGGCTTCAGTGTTCTGGGACAAAGATAGCGTATTCCTCATAAAACATTTGCCAACGGGTCATACCACCAATGCAGAAAACTACATATCTCTAGCTTTGAAAAAGAAACGCCGTGGAAGGCTGAGAGTGGTGCCTTGTTTTTGCAGGACAATGCACCTGCACACCCAGCACATGGATCTCTACGGAAAATACGTGACGTTTGCTTCGAATTAGTAGACCACCCACCTTACTCCCCTGACTTGGCCCACTTTGATTATCATCTCTTTCCACAACTGAAGGACATCTCAAGGAAACGAAGTTTCACTCCGATTTGAAAGGGATTACTGCTACAGAGGCCTGGTTGGAAGCCCAACCTTCCGAGTTCGTTTGACAGGGTTTAGAAAAACCGAAGGACCGCTGCAATAAGTGTGTGAACCTGGGAAAGGAATACATTGAATAAAATCATAATTAACTGATCCTCTTGTATTTTCTTTTACCCAAAGCCAGGAACTTTTCAGCACCCCCTCGTAAATATTCTTTCTTCGAAGACTGAAGCATTATAATTCACCTCACCTATCATCTTATCTTATTTTCCTTTTGTCTAATGATGCAAATTATCATTGGTTTTCTTTAAACTCTTGATATTATTCATTTTGTGTAACATATCTACATTTGAAATATAAATAAACAATCTTAATGTGGGTGGCATTTTGTGTATATAATCCAAGTTCCTGGCGAAATAGCAAAGGTATCAAAGCAACCAGCTCATTAGTTATTTTTAGGTTCTGCCGCTTAAAATCACTGTTGTTCTGGGAGACCGTAGCTCGTGGCTACATAAACATAAAAAACATGAGACTGCATAGGAAACAAAACAACCTTCACCTGTTTGGTGGGAACCCACTCACACCAACAAACGCACGCGCGCGCACACACACACACACACACACACACACACACACACACACACACACACACACACACACACACACACACACACTAACCTCTGGTCCACAGATGCTGTGTCTCTTCACTCAGCATTTTCTATTGCAGCCTCCGGAGCCTTTGCTTCTTAGAGTTAGTTCTCGTGCCATCTCTACTGAGGTTCACCCAACTAACTTATTTTTTCTCCTCACCCATTTTATGTTTACCAACTCCAAACCTGGCACTAACTACTACACTCAATACTTGTCACGTTCGTCAAGAAGACATCAGCAATATCAACATCAAAAGACGAGAAGAAAAAAACGTGAGAGAAATCTCTATAAAACATATGTTCTATTGTGGAGTTTACGATAGATCACAACTCTTGTATGAATTCAAACAATTGATCGACATTTTCACTTCTCTTTTTTAAACTATTGACTTTCGTCTATTTCAATTGCAAATATGTGAGACGTACAGATAGTTGTGTACATAGATAAATACATGCGTAGATAGCTAAGTTGGTGGGTACGAAGATTGCTAAGGAATGATAGGTAAATATAAAGATAGAGAGAGGCAGAGACAGACATAGAGAAATAGTGAAAGAAAGAGAGAGGAACAGACAAAGACGCAGGTAGGCTGGCAGAGACAGAGAGACGGTGAGCGAATGTTAACGTTCGTGTGTGTGTGTGTGTGTGTGTGTGTGTGTGTGTGTGTGTGTGTCTGTGTGTGTGTGTGCGTGCCTGATGTCTTTTATAGGCATGGCGTATTCATTTAATTGGACTGAGAAAAATGAGTTGCTATGTTGCAGCCTTTTCGAAAGAAATTGGTTCTGAAAGTAGATTGAATAAAATGGAACCTTAAGTTGATTTGCCGAAAACATTCGTCCCTCTCTCTCTCTCTCTCTCTCTCTCTCTCTCTCTCTCTCTCTCTCTCTCTCTCTCTTTCCTATCCTCTCTTTCTTATATCCCGCTGTCTCTCCTCTTCCTCTGTCTTACTCCACTCACTCTTTCTCCCCTCCCACACTGTCAGCCTGTCTGTCTGTTTGCCTGCTTACCTCTCTCACACACACTCTCTGTCTGTCTGTCTGTCTGTCTGTCTCTCTCTCTCTCTCTCTCTCTCTCTCTCTCTCTCTTTCTCTCTTTGATATTCTGCGTTTTAGGAATTTGTAAGACAACGAAGTGTGACGGAATTATAAGAAAGTAGGCTAGGATACTTCGCAGAATTGTGTTCTGACTTGAATCTCTACGCTCTCCATTCAAATCCAACCGAAATTAACTTCGTCATCCATTCTTTAGGTTCGATTAGAAAAGAACTGTTAGAGCATCAGAATAGATGCCTTGCGGCACATGTTTCTATCCTGAGAGCAAAGCTTGCGGCGACACTTGTGTCACGCAGTATCGGCCCTAAAACGACAGGCTTTCATTTTCCTTGGATAAGATCACTGACGTGGAAAGGTGAGACATTTGTACATGGCAACTGTCAGTCTCTTAGTAAAAAAAAAAGAAAAAAAAACTTGTCCAAGCCTGCATATATAAGATAAGATACATGCTCGTCTCTAACCGACGGAGGTTCCTATTATCATAAGAAATTGTATGACGTCTCGAAACTACGATTAATTTGGATTTTAATTTTGGAGAATCTACAAAGCAAGATAAAATATATCTAACTGTGTCACCCGACAGTCTTGCAGATTGTAGTGAATACTCGTGGGTGATGATGATGATGATGAAAAACACATGAAAATACTGTCAAGTGCATCCATTGTTCTGTAGCCTCGGCCGTAGATTTGTCATATAAAGTCAGTCTGTTGAAGGCAAGCAAGCCGAAACTTTGAAATCAATCCTCTCCTTTTAGATTTGAATAAACATCTACTCGGATCTTGTTCAAAACGGGGGCACCAGTTTTCATTTATGTTTTATGTAGTGTTTTTGGTACCGAAAGACTTTCAAACTTCGTATACTTATCTATTTTGTGTTATAGAACAGAAAAAAATTTTTGTATTCGAATTTATTTCATGTAAAAAATTGTCTTATTTCGATAATTTCTACTAATCACTGACGTCTATTCAGTTGAAAACAGTTAGCGCTGTAACGGTGTATATCGTATTAATCCCCTAACCCTAACCCTAACAGTAACTAGACTGTTAACCCTAACCCTAAAACTAACCCTAACTCTAGAATCCGAACTCTAAAATTGTTACACACATAGATACGCACAGCGTAATTTATTATATAAACAATATATGCGTATAAATTACGATTAAACCGGATGAAATATGTCACAGGGAATAACATTTTAAATGACCGGCCAGCAGTAACTCTATTCAGCTGAATAGACGTCAGTGATTGGTTGAAATTACAGAAATACGACAACTTTAACATGAAATAGCTTGCGATGTAGGTTTTTTTGTTAAGAAGACTAAGAGTAAAAGATGTTTTATATGACACATTCTACTAGTGTCCCAAGTTTCAAAGTGTTTCGTTAGTGTTTCGTTAAGAAAATACTGGTGCCCCCGTTTTGAACAAGGTCCATCTACTCAACTAAAAACTATTGATTTTTATATAAGCAGGCATTAATATACATATATGTGTGCATGTATACACACACACACACATATATATATATATATATATATATGTGTGTGTGTGTGTGTGTGTGTGTATGTATGTATACACACACACACACACATACATATATGCATAATACATACATATATTGATTAATTCTTCAGTTTAATGTTATATCGTTTTTATATTAAAAAAAACATTGATATACATACATTGTGCATGTATACATATATGCATATATATGTATGTTAAATCTCTGAACGAGGTATAAACAGTAATTGCACGACAACGTGAAGTATGTTTACCACTTAAATGCGGCTAAACCCTAAGGGTGAATGTTACAGTTGCTTTTAGCCCCAGGAGAACATCTCCTCCAGCTGGCTATATGATGGACTCTCCCGTCTGTTTCGACGTATGAGACTCCGTAAACGTACTCTTATTTGGTCAGTCATAATGCTTATGTCGAATGTGACATTGAAGACCCGCCATCGATTTACAAAGAAGGCCACAAATAGGTCAGTGCTTGTGGTATATTTGTAGCCGCTTTTCTCCTTTGCTTGCACCCCGAAGCCTATAAATGCTGGTTGCAACAAAGTTTTTAATACCATTTTGACACAACGATCTCTATTTCGTTCATACCAAGGTTGTTCGCTCAAAGGTGTTGTGAGCTATCTTCGTCACTAAGAGGTTACTCTTCAGCTTGACCTTATATCTGGTCGACCAACATTCCTTGCATATATATATATATATATATATATATATATATATATTAGACCCCCTTTGGATTGCACCTATAAAGTTATATACCGAGAACTAGCAAGGCTGTTTATGGAAACCAGCAGTCGCCCATGCATGCCAGCCCCCTCTCTCCACGTCCCTGATGTTATCCAAGGGAAAGGCGAAGGCCGATACAGCTTGGCACCAGTGACGTCGCAACGCATTTCTACAGCTGAGTGATCTGGAGCAACGTGAGATAAAGTGTCTTGCTCAAGAACACAACACACAGCCCGGTCCGAGAATCGTACTCACTACCTCATGATTGTGAGCGCGATGCTCTAACCACTGAGCCATGCCTATATATGTGTGTGTGTGTGTGTGTGTGTGTGTGTGTGTGTGTGTGTGTGTGTGTGTGTGTGTGTGTGTGTGTATACACACACATCAATGGTTGAACAGAAAGAATACAACAAGGAGAAGTTAGACGAAAGCAGAGCAAACGGGAAAGCAGACGCAAACTTAACGCACGGAAGTTAGACAAACTCTTTCTCTTTCTCTTTTTCTCTCTCACGTTACTCACACGTGACCATCAACCATCTTTCTTTTCCTCACGTGACTATCTTTCTTTTCCTGCACGACGTTCTAAGGACTGGATATCTTCTATCTTTTCTCTTTTCAAAGAAAATTTTTTCCCCCAGCGTTCATTATTTTCCTCTCGTTCTGCTCTAACGACCCTCCATGTTTGTTTTCGTTCGGTTTCCTTGTATGTCTCCACTTTCCTGTTTTTGTTCCCAACTTTGACCCTCCATAAATCCAAAATTTTATTTTGGAATTTATGGGTGCAACTGTTTTCGAAGACTCATATTGTCGCTGAATGCTCGAAATGAGGAGTAAATAGACAACCGACAACTGATGAGGCGTCGTCCCTTGTGTTACTAGTCCTGTTTTCCATTTCTTTCTCTCGTTGTCTGCGTATTTAACTTGTTTGTTTTCGTACTTCATGTTATTTACACTGTTGGTGATGTTTTGTATCCATATATGCATATATATTTATATATATAATTATTACCTTTGATGGTTTTTATTCCCATGCTGACCACTTGATAAGATCAATATTTTAAATACCGATCTCATCCTTATTTATATAAATTGGTTTTGTCAGTGTATTTACTGCGCTGATATCCTGTCCGGGATCGCACGAGAAGTTGTTTAGGCGGGCTATTTAAGCTAATCGTGTGCATACGTGCATATATATGTATGTATACGTCCGTATATGTAAGTATACTGTTTATATACATGTATTTGTATTTATGTACTTGAGTATATTTCACTGATGAAGGCAGAGCATTTATGCAAAGCCAGAAATCCAGGATTTGAAATTATCTTATTATTCCTACTGGTTTATTTGGTCTTCGTCTTCGCTAATCGTGCCTTGCGGACATTTATTGTGGTTTTGGAGTCAGGATTTGAATGGTATTTTTCCATCGAGGTGGTATCTCTTGATACCCTGTATTATAATTTTAAATAATTTTATATATATATATATATATATATATTACTATTATCATTATTATTATTATTATTATTATTATTATTATTATTATTATTATTATTATTATTATTATTATTTAATTGAACGCCACGCATCCATTTCCAAGTATGTATAAATATACACACATATATATACCGTATATGCCAGTGTATAATACGACTGGGTGTACACGGCCTCCCCACCAGGATTTACATTTAAAAAGTGGGTTTTGAGCTATACTTGCTGTATAAGATTGCTACAAGTTTACGTGGAAAATAGCTCGAACGCCGAAGGCACGATGTTCATAGTTAAAGGTGCAGGTGAACCGTTGCTTCCTCAACGCCCCCTGAAGCCTCCGCTTATTTTGTGTTTCAATAGCATTTTAACTATGTTTCAATTAGTAAACTTTGTATACAACAATTCTACAGTCTTGGTTTAAAGTTTATCCATCTCTTTTGAAGAAGTTGCCAAATATTGTAAATTACCTACTATAATACACATCAAATGTTCCTGGTTGGTGTAAACACTACTGTAGTGACGTCACTTAGGCGTCTGTTATTTTACAGAAACTGGCATGGTGTCCATAACACCATTTTCTTAAAATGGATTTACAGATTTACTTACGGTATGTATAATATTGTATTGTAATATATTAGAAATGTTATAAAGTACACTGCTAGTATTTTCCTTAATTTATAAATTTAGTTTTGCCTCACAAGACTATTAGTCTTGAAACAACGTACCCATTTTGACGCTGCTCACAGACCATGTCTGCTACATGCTTCTCAAGAATCGGCCAGTGTGCAGTGTCTCCTTCTTAATAAGCCTTCCTTTAATCTCCAAACTCTTACCATATTTTTGGTAAAACCGTATTTTCTCGCAGCAGCACAGTTGTTGTAGGACTTGGGATATGCTGCCACTTTCAGCTTAAAACCAGATTCATATTTCCTTCATTTCTCACTTGGGGCTATGAGGGGGCTTTACAGTTTATCCAATGAGAGTACTGATGCTTATGAAAGAGTGACAACTTGAGCCTTTTCAAGAAACCCTGTCTGTAAATGTTTAAACGTAACCGGTAACTGTAAGGCTTATTGTGATTGGTCTCACTGACACGAACTGGCCAGTCACAGAAGGTAGCGGTACATGCTGCTAATCTGCCGTAACAAGTAGGTTAGTTACCGTGAACTACACTTGTCCTGAAAGCCCTTCGCTGGCTTAGCGTTGTATAAGAGAGCGCCCTAGCGAGGCAGTGTAAACAGGTCGGACCCTGAGAAAACGATTGAATGGGTTGATTGTTTACATTTTCTGTTTGTCACCTGTTGCAAATGGCGATTGGTGTCTGTCCGCTAAATTTGCTGTGCTGTTATTTTAATATAATCTTAATATTAATCTTGCTTCCCAAACATACGTGTATCAATAGAAAATACAGAGTTGTAGAACCATAGTATCTATCTGACTGCATTACACTGTTCTCCATTGACATTGATGCCACTCTAAACTACAAGAAGTTAAGGTTCAGATTTTATACGGGATATATAAGTCGACCCCAAGTTTTAGGGAAATGTTTTTAAAGTTCAAATCCTCAAATCTCGTCCTGTACGTCGGTATATATGGTATATATGTATGTATCGTGGAGGCGCAATGGCCCAGTGGTTAGTGCAGCGGACTCGCGGTCATAGGATCGCGGTTTCGATTCCCAGACCGGGCGTTGTGAGTGTTTATTGAGCGAAGACACCTAAAGCTCCACAAGGCTCCGGCGGGGGATGGTGGCGAACCCTGCTGTACTCTTACACCACAACTTTCTCTCACTCTTACTTCCTGTTTCTGTTGTGCCAGTAATTCAAAGGGCGAACCTTGTCACACTCTGTGTCACGCTGAATATCCCCGAGAACTACGTTAAGGGTAGACGTGTCTGTGGAGTGCTCAGCCACTTGCACGTTAATTTCACGAGCAGGCTGTTCCGTTGATCGGATCAACTGGAACCCTCGTCGTCGTAAGCGACGGAGTGCCAACAACAACAATGTATGTATCATATCATGTACAGTGTGCGTGTGAGTGTGTTTGGTTAGGTTACGTTTCCTGTCTGAGTCTGAGCTGCCAAGTTAGTGCCCCTTCTCTGTCCGACTCGTCCTTAAACGACAGGAAACAGAATAGAGCTAAAATATCATTTCACTATTCTAGGCAAGAATATATCTTAGTTTGAGCCAACATAAGCAAATAAACATTTAAAGCAGCTATAATCCTTCTCATCCGGTAGGTAAACCTCAGGTAAGTTCTACTTAAGAAGCCCACGCATTATCTGTTTTCTAGTATGACTCAAGCAAGGCGACAGTTTTCCTTTGAAGCAGAAGATGTAAACAAACTTTTTTATTTTAATGTTTTTATCAAAGTTTTTACTGTCTTTTGCTTACGAGGTTTCTTAATCCGTATAAGAGATAAGAGATAAATATTAAACGTCTGTGCAGGAATATGTATTGATTTATATTCTATGTAAGCACAAAGCTTAATATTAACAAGAGAAGAGAAACGTGAGAATGAATGATGTTCATACCGTTTTGAAAGAGTTTCAGTGATGTCATGTAAAATGATACAACAGGCAATCGAAAACGTATCACAGATGTAACACGCCGAGAACTAGCATTTTACCTTATGACAATTATCACTAAAAACATTGATTTTATATCCGAACGGGAAGACAATCAATGGAGCCTAGCTAGATGTAACTGCTATTTAGTTACGGGGTGAAGGCGCGTGGCTTAGTGGTTAAGAATATTCGGCTCCCGATCGTAAAGTCGCGAGTTCGATATCCGGCGGTGCGTTGTGTCCTTGAGCAAGACGTTTTATTTCACGTTGCTCCAGTCCACTCAGCTGGCAAAAATGAGTTGTACCTGTAATTCAAAGGGCCAGCCTTATCACATTGATCTCCCTGAGAACTACGTTAAGGGTACGCCTGCCTGTCGAGTGCTCAGCTACATGCACGTTAATTTCAAGAGCAGGCTGTTCCGTTGATCGTATCAACTAGAAATCTCGTCGTCGTAACGGAGTAACAGTACTTATTTCTTTATTGCTCACAGGGGGCTAAACATAGAGGGGACAAACAAGGATAGACAAAGGGATTAAGTCGATTATATCCACTCAGTGCGTAACTGGTACTTATTTAATCGACCCCGAAAGGATGAAAGGCGAAGTCGACCTCGGCGGAATTTGAACTCAGAACGTAACGGCAGCCGAAATACCAATTTCTTTATTGCCCACAGGGGGCTAAACACAGAAATGGACAAAACAACTGATTGGGATCAGTAATACGTTATGATATTACATAAAATATGAATATAAAAATTATATAAAATATAAAGAAATCGAATGAAATTAACAATACAGAGACAACACAAATGTAAAGATGATCAGGCCACGCTCCGACCCCACAAGCCCCGATCTATCACTGGTACCGTTTTTTTGTTCTTCTTTTATAGCCTAATCACACGGTTCCTTGCACGCACAACACTTGTGCAACATGCTTCCATCTCTTTTTGAACATAATCTCCGACAGACACCTCTTCTCCAGCCACACCTTCCTTTTCAAATGAAAAGTAAAAAATGATCGTAAATCGTGGCCGGAGATAAAGTTGCTTGTCTTAATCCCCTTTATCCTTTTATCGTAGTTTTCCATACTGCCTCTTTCGCTATTGCTACAACCGTGAGAAAACAATTCTTACCTTCGTTTGTTAAAACTTCTAGTGGGTCAATTTTTATAATTGACTCAGTCGACAGCCGTACTCTTCCTTCACCGGACAACAGGTGTTCAGCATAAACCCACATATCAGATATCTCCGGACACTGGACAGTAGCGTGAGGGATGGTTTCCCTGTCTCCCCCACATCTTGGACAGGTCGGAAACTGACGCTTACCATGTCTTGCGAGATTATCCCAAACGGGCAAGGAACCTCTGTAACACTGCCAGGTCAAGGACTTTGGGAAGTTGTCCAACGTTCTCAACCCGAATGTACGATGGAACAGGCTGTCCAGCTGAATATACCCGAGACCTAGAGTCGCCCCCAGCTCATCGTCACATTCAGACTATACCAACCCACTATATAAAATTCGTATAGAACCCCCACCGTTAGCGTTGCCCAAGTGTCGGAATAGCAGGAGGGCCTTACGGCACTCTTTATGCCATTCACTCGACCTCGGTCTACGAGAACACCAGGCTTCCTGTTCGCAAAAACTTTTGAACTCGGGGAACATTTGTCTGGCCAGCGGAAACCACACCCGTTCACCATCCAGGAGAATCCAGAGATGCCTCAACTTCAACGCATGCTTGCGCATCATTAACCAAGGCATCCCTAAACCTCCCTTTAACGGCTTTTGACAACAGACAGAGTGTTTCACAAGTGGTGACCTGCCCTTCCACAAAAAGCGAAAGAGCTGACTCTCCAACCTGATCAACCACGAATCCGGACAGAGCACGATAGTCAGGCAGTAGGTAATGACCGATGCGATAAACACATTGGCCACCTCCGCCCTCCCTTTCGGGGATAGCTACCGCCAAGACCAGATCTTGACTACTGCAGCCACCCAGTTCTTCTCTATCTGGAGGCCTGGTCCAAACCAGACTCCCAGCAAGTTAACCAGTCCCTCTGTCCAGCGCCCAGCAACGCTGTCTGAAGGCATCAACTTGCCAACTCAGGGGCCGAGCTGCAAGGTGACCGACTTTTCCCGGTTAATATTTGCTCCTGCCACCATCACGTAAACCTCAATAGTCTTACCCACTTCACGCAAGCGTGCTACTGTGGTTAGGCTGATAGTGATATCGTCCGCATAAGCTGTAACAAACTCCTCTAAACCTGGTTCTCTTAGGATGCCACTCAACCTTCGCAGTAGAGTCTCAAGAGCCATCACATACAAAAGTGGTGAGAGCGGACATCCTTGACGAACCGAGCACCTGATGCAGAACGGCTTCGAAAGGAAACCGTTTACCCGAACTATCGAGTCAATGTTGTGATACAAAGCGATAAACCACCCGAGGAAGCCAAGCCCTAAGCCGAACCGCGCAAGCACAGTTGCCAGGTATCGATGGTCATCCCTATCAAAAGCTTTAGACTGGTCCAAATGTACCAATGCCCCACCTTTGCCAGATTTATCACCAACCCTCTCTATGGTATAGCGAATAAGGTGGAGATTATCTCGAATAGTTCTGTCTGGGATGGCACATGTCTGTGCCTCACCGACTATACCATTCACGACACGCACCAACCTTTTACTAAAACCTTGGCCAAAATCTTCACTTCTGTGTTAAACAGAGTGATGGGCCTGAAGTTATCTTGTGTGTCTGGGTCCTTTCTGATCAACGTCACTACTCCCCGGCGCACAGATCTGGGGATAAACCCATTCTGTTGCCAGTTCGCGTACACGTCAGCCAGTAGGTGCCCGAACAAGTCTGGCATACATTTATACAGCTTGTACGGAAGACCATCAAGTCCCGGCGACTTACCCGCTTTACAGTCGGCCAAAGCCGCCATCACCTCTACAGGCGTGATCGGCCTTTCGCAAGACTCCGCATCCGATCCTGAGAGGCTCGGCAACTCGGCAAGAAAGTCCTCGAGGACTCCCCCTCCATCAGGACCGCCATCACCCCCGAACAGCTAGGTGAAGTACTCCCAAAAGGCCTCACATGTTTCCTCGGGTTCATTTACCAAGACACTATTTTGATTTGTCAAAGACCGAATACTGGAACTATTTCCTTGTCGAGTTTCCACCACTCTGGCCCATCCAGAGGCCTTGATTCCTTCACTTCCCATCGCACGTAACTTAGCTCTGGAAATACTTCCCATGTATTGGGCTTCAAGATGCTGGTTCAACTCCAGTCTCTTCACCTTCACCTGGTCCGCATTACAAGTCCTCCAGGCTTCTAATTCCTTAACTCTTATTCTACGTCCCTTCTTAGCTAAACTTATGCTAAACTTAATAGACTCATATTTGATGGCTCTTTTTAGGGCGTATCACCATTTGTTATTAATGATGGTACCTGTCAATGCCCTCTGTATTAACATCTCAATCCGCTTTCTGTACTCCTCAATCGCTAGATGGGACGTATTGAGTTTCCAGTAGCCAGATCCCACTCTATGTAACTTATCTACTGCCAGCTTACAGGTAACCATCTTGTGATCACTGTAGCTAACTAGATAAAACTGTGGACACTTTGCTATAGACTTATCTGGTTTTCTAATTAAAACCCTATCCTCCGTTTCTAAAGATTTAACTGAGTGCATTTGTGCAGTTTCTATATCTTTTAGTCGTACTTCGATAGTACCAAACTTCTTCCCTCTGGCTAGGTATGTAATATCCT
>NC_142931.1:22134394-22136894 GCF_046866305.1 Octopus bimaculoides | reverse complement strand
GTACCAAACATCCTCCATCAAAGTGATCGCAGAGTAACGTGTTATGAAGTGCTTTGCTCAAGAACACAACGCAGCTCTCGGCCCGGGAAAGGAACCGCGATCTTGCGAGCAACCATTAGGCCAGGCGCTTTCACATTTAGAATGTAGACAAAACGTATATAAGAAAAGGGTATTTATATCTTTTAGAATATAAATAATTTAATGCAAAGAAAATTATTTGCTACTTAGTTTTTAATTCAATTAATAAACTATAATTATCTGGGATTTATAATTAGAAATTCACAACCTTTTGCGTTCAGAGTTCAAAGTCCATAGAAGTTCACAACCAGTTGTGTACTGAGGTCGATCTAATCGACTAGCCCCCTCTCCTCAAATTTCAGGCCTTGTGCCTATAATAGAAAGGATTATTATTATTATTATTATTATTATTATTATTATTATTATGAGATTGAAGTGGTTCACTGTCAGAATTGTCAGCACGCCGGGCGAAATGCTTAGTGGTATTTCGTCTGCGTTACGTTCTGAGTTCAAATTCCACCGAGGTCAACTTTGCCTTTCATCCTTTCGGGGTCGATTAAATAAACACCTGTTACGCGCTGGGGTCGATGTAATCGACTTATTCCCTTCCCCCAAATTTCAGGCCTTGTGCATACAATAGAAAGGATTGTTGTTATCATATTTTGAGATTGAGGTGGTTCGCTGGCAGAATCGTGAGCACGCCGGGCGAAATGCTTAGCGGTATTTCGTTTGTCTTTACGTTCTGAGTTCAAATTCCGCCGAGGTCGACTTTGCTTTTATCCTTCGGGGTCGATAAATTAAGTACCAGTTACGTACTGGAGTCGATCTAATCGACTGGCCCCACTTCCCAAAAAATTTCGGGCCTTGTGCCTAGAGTAGAAAAGAATCGTGAGCATGCTGGATAAAATTCTTGGCAACATTTCGTCCGTCTTTACGTTCTGAGTTCAAATGCTGCCGAGACCTACTTTAATAACTTTGATCCTTTCGGCATCGACAAAATAAACACTAGTCAAACACTGGGTTGTATATCATAGACTATCCACCTCCCACAAACTTCAGTCCTTGTGACTATTCTAGAAAGGATTACTGCATTCTCAGGTGGCAAAATAAAATTATATATATATAGGCGCAGGAGTGGCTGTGAGGTAAGAAGCTTGCTTACCAACCACATGGTTCTGGGTTCAGTCCTACTGCGTGGCACCTTGAGCAAGTGTCTTCTACTATAGCCTCGGGCCAACCAAAGCCTTGTGAATGGATTTGGTTGACGGAAACTGAAAGAAGCCCGTCTTATATATGTATATGTATATATATATATACGTGTGTGTCTGTGTTTGTAGACTTTGACTCTCTTCCTCTTTACTGGAATCGATAAAATAAAATACTAGTCGTGTAGCGGATCAATTTGATCGATTATAGCCCATCGCCAAAAATTGAGGTCTTGTACTTATGTCAGAAACCAACACGGTACTGGAGTGACGCGCTGGCAAATACAGTAGGGCAAAAAACATCATTACAGTTTGGAGTTCAGTGTTTTGAAGAATCTTTGGAGTTTTAATCTTGCTTTATCTTTCTTTCTTATGGAATCGATAAAAATAGGAACTTGTCAAGTACTGGAATCGATTTAATATGTATGCACGCGTACACACGAGCACGCGCATATGTCCAAAATATTTTGGCTTCGTACCTGTTTGGATTCAACATCAATATTGTCATCATCGTCATTGTCGACGTTGTTGTCATCATCAATCACTTCCTCCTCCTCCTATTCTTCCTCCTCCTCCTCCTCCTCCTCTTCTTCTTCTTCTTCTTCTTCTTCTTCCTCCTCCTCCTCCTCCTCCTCTTCTTCTTCTTCTTCCTCTTCCTCCTCCTCCTATTCTTCCTCCTCCTCCTTCTATTCTTCCTCCTCCTCCTCTTATTCTTCCTCCTCCTCCTCCTCTTATTCTTCCTCCTCCTCCTCCTATTCCTCCTCCTCCTCCTATTCTTCCTCCTCCTCATCCTATTCTTCCTCCTCCTCCTCCTCTTCTTCCTCCTCTTCTTCCTCCTCTTCTTCCTCCTCTTCTTCCTCCTCTTCTTCCTCCTCTTCCTCCTCCTCCTCTTCCTCCTCCTCTTCTTCCTCCTCTTCTTCTTCCTCTTCTTCCTTCTCCTCCTCCTCTTCCTCCTCTACCTTTTCCTCCTCTACCTCTTCCTCCTCCTCATCCTCATCCTAATCCTCACTATTATTATTATCGTCATCAGCCTCCATTCATCATCATCATCATTATCGTCGCTGTCGTCATCGTCGTCGTCATCATCATCATCATCATCATCATCATCACCATCATCATCACCATCATCATCATCATCATCATCATCATCATCATCATCTTCTTCTTCTTCTTCTTCTTCTTCTTCTTCTTCTTCTTCTTCTTCTTCTTCTTCTTCTTCTTCTTCTTCTTTTAATTATTTCTGTTTAGGTACTTACCTACTTACTCCTTTTATTAAG